>NC_092095.1:1430825-1545821 GCF_045679555.1 Salvelinus alpinus
CTGGTCTGTCATAATGTAATAGAGACATTAGATCTAGCTGGTCTGTCATAATGTAATAGAGACATTAGATCTAGCTGGTCTGTCATAATGTAATAGAGACATTAGATCTAGCTGGTCTGTCATAATATAATAGAGACATTAGATCTAGCTGGTCTGTCATAATGTAATAGAGACATTAGATCTAGCTGGTCTGTCATAATGTAATAGAGACATTAGATCTAGCTGGTCTGTCATATATATAATAGAGACATGTAGATCTAGCTGGTCTGTCATAATGTAATAGAGACATTAGATCTAGCTGGTCTGTCATTATATAATAGAGACATTAGATCTAGCTGGTCTGTCATAATATAATAGAGACATTAGATCTAGCTGGTCTGTCATAATGTAATAGAGACATTAGATCTAGCTGGTCTGTCATAATGTAATAGAGACATTAGATCTAGCTGGTCTGTCATTATATAATAGAGACATTAGATCTAGCTGGTCTGTCATAATGTAATAGAGACATTAGATCTAGCTGGTCTGTCATAATATAATAGAGACATTAGATCTAGCTGGTCTGTCATTATATAATAGAGACATTAGATCTAGCTGGTCTGTCATAATGTAATAGAGACATTAGATCTAGCTGGTCTGTCATTATATAATAGAGACATTAGATCTAGCTGGTCTGTCATAATGTAATAGAGACATTAGATCTAGCTGGTCTGTCATAATATAATAGAGACATTAGATCTAGCTGGTCTGTCATAATGTAATAGAGACATTAGATCTAGCTGGTCTGTCATAATATAATAGAGACATTAGATCTAGCTGGTCTGTCATAATGTAATAGAGACATTAGATCTAGCTGGTCTGTCATAATATAATAGAGACATTAGATCTAGCTGGTCTGTCATAATGTAATAGAGACATTAGATCTAGCTGGTCTGTCATAATGATAATAGAGACATTAGATCTAGCTGGTCTGTCATAATGTAATAGAGACATTAGATCTAGCTGGTCTGTCATTATATAATAGAGACATTAGATCTAGCTGGTCTGTCATAATGTAATAGAGACATTAGATCTAGCTGGTCTGTCATAATGTAATAGAGACATTAGATCTAGCTGGTCTGTCATAATATAATAGAGACATTAGATCTAGCTGGTCTGTCATAATGTAATAGAGACATTAGATCTAGCTGGTCTGTCATAATATAATAGAGACATTAGATCTAGCTGGTCTGTCATAATATAATAGAGACATTAGATCTAGCTGGTCTGTCATAATGTAATAGAGACATTAGATCTAGCTGGTCTGTCATAATATAATAGAGACATTAGATCTAGCTGGTCTGTCATTATATAATAGAGACATTAGATCTAGCTGGTCTGTCATAATGTAATAGAGACATTAGATCTAGCTGGTCTGTCATAATATAATAGAGACATTAGATCTAGCTGGTCTGTCATAATGTAATAGAGACATTAGATCTAGCTGGTCTGTCATAATATAATAGAGACATTAGATCTAGCTGGTCTGTCATAATATAATAGAGACATTAGATCTAGCTGGTCTGTCATATATATAATAGAGACATGTAGATCTAGCTGGTCTGTCATAATATAATAGAGACATTAGATCTAGCTGGTCTGTCATTATATAATAGAGACATTAGATCTAGCTGGTCTGTCATAATATAATAGAGACATTAGATCTAGCTGGTCTGTCATAATGTAATAGAGACATTAGATCTAGCTGGTCTGTCATAATGTAATAGAGACATTAGATCTAGCTGGTCTGTCATTATATAATAGAGACATTAGATCTAGCTGGTCTGTCATAATATAATAGAGACATTAGATCTAGCTGGTCTGTCATAATATAATAGAGACATTAGATCTAGCTGGTCTGTCATAATGTAATAGAGACATTAGATCTAGCTGGTCTGTCATAATGTAATAGAGACATTAGATCTAGCTGGTCTGTCATTATATAATAGAGACATTAGATCTAGCTGGTCTGTCATAATATAATAGAGACATTAGATCTAGCTGGTCTGTCATAATATAATAGAGACATTAGATCTAGCTGGTCTGTCATAATATAATAGAGACATTAGATCTAGCTGGTCTGTCATAATATAATAGAGACATTAGATCTAGCTGGTCTGTCATAATATAATAGAGACATTAGATCTAGCTGGTCTGTCATAATATAATAGAGACATTAGATCTAGCTGGTCTGTCATAATGTAATAGAGACATTAGATCTAGCTGGTCTGTCATAATATAATAGAGACATTAGATCTAGCTGGTCTGTCATAATATAATAGAGACATTAGATCTAGCTGGTCTGTCATAATATAATAGAGACATTAGATCTAGCTGGTCTGTCATAATATAATAGAGACATTAGATCTAGCTGGTCTGTCATAATATAATAGAGACATTAGATCTAGCTGGTCTGTCATAATGTAATAGAGACATTAGATCTAGCTGGTCTGTCATAATATAATAGAGACATTAGATCTAGCTGGTCTGTCATAATGTAATAGAGACATTAGATCTAGCTGGTCTGTCATAATATAATAGAGACATTAGATCTAGCTGGTCTGTCATAATATAATAGAGACATTAGATCTAGCTGGTCTGTCATAATATAATAGAGACATTAGATCTAGCTGGTCTGTCATAATATAATAGAGACATTAGATCTAGCTGGTCTGTCATAATATAATAGAGACATTAGATCTAGCTGGTCTGTCATAATATAATAGAGACATTAGATCTAGCTGGTCTGTCATAATATAATAGAGACATTAGATCTAGCTGGTCTGTCATAATATAATAGAGACATTAGATCTAGCTGGTCTGTCATAATGTAATAGAGACATTAGATCTAGCTGGTCTGTCATAATATAATAGAGACATTAGATCTAGCTGGTCTGTCATAATGTAATAGAGACATTAGATCTAGCTGGTCTGTCATAATATAATAGAGACATTAGATCTAGCTGGTCTGTCATAATATAATAGAGACATTAGATCTAGCTGGTCTGTCATAATATAATAGAGACATTAGATCTAGCTGGTCTGTCATATATATAATAGAGACATTAGATCTAGCTGGTCTGTCATAATATAATAGAGACATTAGATCTAGCTGGTCTGTCATTATATAATAGAGACATTAGATCTAGCTGGTCTGTCATAATATAATAGAGACATTAGATCTAGCTGGTCTGTCATAATGTAATAGAGACATTAGATCTAGCTGGTCTGTCATAATATAATAGAGACATTAGATCTAGCTGGTCTGTCATTATATAATAGAGACATTAGATCTAGCTGGTCTGTCATAATATAATAGAGACATTAGATCTAGCTGGTCTGTCATAATATAATAGAGACATTAGATCTAGCTGGTCTGTCATAATGTAATAGAGACATTAGATCTAGCTGGTCTGTCATAATATAATAGAGACATTAGATCTAGCTGGTCTGTCATTATATAATAGAGACATTAGATCTAGCTGGTCTGTCATAATATAATAGAGACATTAGATCTAGCTGGTCTGTCATAATATAATAGAGACATTAGATCTAGCTGGTCTGTCATAATATAATAGAGACATTAGATCTAGCTGGTCTGTCATAATATAATAGAGACATTAGATCTAGCTGGTCTGTCATAATATAATAGAGACATTAGATCTAGCTGGTCTGTCATAATATAATAGAGACATTAGATCTAGCTGGTCTGTCATAATATAATAGAGACATTAGATCTAGCTGGTCTGTCATATATATAATAGAGACATTAGATCTAGCTGGTCTGTCATAATATAATAGAGACATTAGATCTAGCTGGTCTGTCATTATATAATAGAGACATTAGATCTAGCTGGTCTGTCATAATATAATAGAGACATTAGATCTAGCTGGTCTGTCATAATATAATAGAGACATTAGATCTAGCTGGTCTGTCATAATATAATAGAGACATTAGATCTAGCTGGTCTGTCATTATATAATAGAGACATTAGATCTAGCTGGTCTGTCATAATATAATAGAGACATTAGATCTAGCTGGTCTGTCATAATATAATAGAGACATTAGATCTAGCTGGTCTGTCATAATGTAATAGAGACATTAGATCTAGCTGGTCTGTCATAATATAATAGAGACATTAGATCTAGCTGGTCTGTCATTATATAATAGAGACATTAGATCTAGCTGGTCTGTCATAATATAATAGAGACATTAGATCTAGCTGGTCTGTCATAATGTAATAGAGACATTAGATCTAGCTGGTCTGTCATAATATAATAGAGACATTAGATCTAGCTGGTCTGTCATAATATAATAGAGACATTAGATCTAGCTGGTCTGTCATTATATAATAGAGACATTAGATCTAGCTGGTCTGTCATAATGTAATAGAGACATTAGATCTAGCTGGTCTGTCATAATATAATAGAGACATTAGATCTAGCTGGTCTGTCATAATATAATAGAGACATTAGATCTAGCTGGTCTGTCATAATATAATAGAGACATTAGATCTAGCTGGTCTGTCATAATATAATAGAGACATTAGATCTAGCTGGTCTGTCATAATATAATAGAGACATTAGATCTAGCTGGTCTGTCATAATATAATAGAGACATTAGATCTAGCTGGTCTGTCATAATGTAATAGAGACATTAGATCTAGCTGGTCTGTCATAATATAATAGAGACATTAGATCTAGCTGGTCTGTCATAATATAATAGAGACATTAGATCTAGCTGGTCTGTCATAATATAATAGAGACATTAGATCTAGCTGGTCTGTCATAATATAATAGAGACATTAGATCTAGCTGGTCTGTCATAATATAATAGAGACATTAGATCTAGCTGGTCTGTCATAATATAATAGAGACATTAGATCTAGCTGGTCTGTCATAATGTAATAGAGACATTAGATCTAGCTGGTCTGTCATAATGTAATAGAGACATTAGATCTAGCTGGTCTGTCATAATGTAATAGAGACATTAGATCTAGCTGGTCTGTCATAATATAATAGAGACATTAGATCTAGCTGGTCTGTCATATATATAATAGAGACATTAGATCTAGCTGGTCTGTCATAATATAATAGAGACATTAGATCTAGCTGGTCTGTCATTATATAATAGAGACATTAGATCTAGCTGGTCTGTCATAATGTAATAGAGACATTAGATCTAGCTGGTCTGTCATAATGTAATAGAGACATTAGATCTAGCTGGTCTGTCATAATGTAATAGAGACATTAGATCTAGCTGGTCTGTCATTATATAATAGAGACATTAGATCTAGCTGGTCTGTCATAATATAATAGAGACATTAGATCTAGCTGGTCTGTCATAATATAATAGAGACATTAGATCTAGCTGGTCTGTCATAATGTAATAGAGACATTAGATCTAGCTGGTCTGTCATAATATAATAGAGACATTAGATCTAGCTGGTCTGTCATTATGTAATAGAGACATTAGATCTAGCTGGTCTGTCATAATATAATAGAGACATTAGATCTAGCTGGTCTGTCATAATATAATAGAGACATTAGATCTAGCTGGTCTGTCATAATATAATAGAGACATTAGATCTAGCTGGTCTGTCATAATATAATAGAGACATTAGATCTAGCTGGTCTGTCATAATATAATAGAGACATTAGATCTAGCTGGTCTGTCATAATATAATAGAGACATTAGATCTAGCTGGTCTGTCATAATATAATAGAGACATTAGATCTAGCTGGTCTGTCATAATATAATAGAGACATTAGATCTAGCTGGTCTGTCATAATGTAATAGAGACATTAGATCTAGCTGGTCTGTCATTATATAATAGAGACATTAGATCTAGCTGGTCTGTCATAATATAATAGAGACATTAGATCTAGCTGGTCTGTCATAATATAATAGAGACATTAGATCTAGCTGGTCTGTCATTATATAATAGAGACATTAGATCTAGCTGGTCTGTCATAATGTAATAGAGACATTAGATCTAGCTGGTCTGTCATAATGTAATAGAGACATTAGATCTAGCTGGTCTGTCATAATATAATAGAGACATTAGATCTAGCTGGTCTGTCATAATATAATAGAGACATTAGATCTAGCTGGTCTGTCATAATATAATAGAGACATTAGATCTAGCTGGTCTGTCATAATGTAATAGAGACATTAGATCTAGCTGGTCTGTCATAATATAATAGAGACATTAGATCTAGCTGGTCTGTCATAATGTAATAGAGACATTAGATCTAGCTGGTCTGTCATAATATAATAGAGACATTAGATCTAGCTGGTCTGTCATAATGTAATAGAGACATTAGATCTAGCTGGTCTGTCATAATATAATAGAGACATTAGATCTAGCTGGTCTGTCATAATATAATAGAGACATTAGATCTAGCTGGTCTGTCATAATGTAATAGAGACATTAGATCTAGCTGGTCTGTCATATATATAATAGAGACATTAGATCTAGCTGGTCTGTCATAATATAATAGAGACATTAGATCTAGCTGGTCTGTCATTATATAATAGAGACATTAGATCTAGCTGGTCTGTCATAATATAATAGAGACATTAGATCTAGCTGGTCTGTCATAATGTAATAGAGACATTAGATCTAGCTGGTCTGTCATAATATAATAGAGACATTAGATCTAGCTGGTCTGTCATTATATAATAGAGACATTAGATCTAGCTGGTCTGTCATAATATAATAGAGACATTAGATCTAGCTGGTCTGTCATAATATAATAGAGACATTAGATCTAGCTGGTCTGTCATAATGTAATAGAGACATTAGATCTAGCTGGTCTGTCATAATATAATAGAGACATTAGATCTAGCTGGTCTGTCATTATATAATAGAGACATTAGATCTAGCTGGTCTGTCATAATATAATAGAGACATTAGATCTAGCTGGTCTGTCATAATATAATAGAGACATTAGATCTAGCTGGTCTGTCATAATATAATAGAGACATTAGATCTAGCTGGTCTGTCATAATATAATAGAGACATTAGATCTAGCTGGTCTGTCATTATATAATAGAGACATTAGATCTAGCTGGTCTGTCATTATATAATAGAGACATTAGATCTAGCTGGTCTGTCATAATGTAATAGAGACATTAGATCTAGCTGGTCTGTCATAATATAATAGAGACATTAGATCTAGCTGGTCTGTCATAATATAATAGAGACATTAGATCTAGCTGGTCTGTCATAATATAATAGAGACATTAGATCTAGCTGGTCTGTCATAATATAATAGAGACATTAGATCTAGCTGGTCTGTCATAATATAATAGAGACATTAGATCTAGCTGGTCTGTCATAATATAATAGAGACATTAGATCTAGCTGGTCTGTCATAATATAATAGAGACATTAGATCTAGCTGGTCTGTCATAATATAATAGAGACATTAGATCTAGCTGGTCTGTCATAATATAATAGAGACATTAGATCTAGCTGGTCTGTCATAATATAATAGAGACATTAGATCTAGCTGGTCTGTCATAATATAATAGAGACATTAGATCTAGCTGGTCTGTCATAATATAATAGAGACATTAGATCTAGCTGGTCTGTCATAATATAATAGAGACATTAGATCTAGCTGGTCTGTCATAATATAATAGAGACATTAGATCTAGCTGGTCTGTCATAATATAATAGAGACATTAGATCTAGCTGGTCTGTCATAATATAATAGAGACATTAGATCTAGCTGGTCTGTCATAATATAATAGAGACATTAGATCTAGCTGGTCTGTCATAATGTAATAGAGACATTAGATCTAGCTGGTCTGTCATAATATAATAGAGACATTAGATCTAGCTGGTCTGTCATAATATAATAGAGACATTAGATCTAGCTGGTCTGTCATAATATAATAGAGACATTAGATCTAGCTGGTCTGTCATAATATAATAGAGACATTAGATCTAGCTGGTCTGTCATAATATAATAGAGACATTAGATCTAGCTGGTCTGTCATAATGTAATAGAGACATTAGATCTAGCTGGTCTGTCATATATATAATAGAGACATTAGATCTAGCTGGTCTGTCATAATATAATAGAGACATTAGATCTAGCTGGTCTGTCATTATATAATAGAGACATTAGATCTAGCTGGTCTGTCATAATATAATAGAGACATTAGATCTAGCTGGTCTGTCATAATGTAATAGAGACATTAGATCTAGCTGGTCTGTCATAATATAATAGAGACATTAGATCTAGCTGGTCTGTCATTATATAATAGAGACATTAGATCTAGCTGGTCTGTCATAATATAATAGAGACATTAGATCTAGCTGGTCTGTCATAATATAATAGAGACATTAGATCTAGCTGGTCTGTCATAATGTAATAGAGACATTAGATCTAGCTGGTCTGTCATAATATAATAGAGACATTAGATCTAGCTGGTCTGTCATAATATAATAGAGACATTAGATCTAGCTGGTCTGTCATAATATAATAGAGACATTAGATCTAGCTGGTCTGTCATAATGTAATAGAGACATTAGATCTAGCTGGTCTGTCATAATATAATAGAGACATTAGATCTAGCTGGTCTGTCATAATATAATAGAGACATTAGATCTAGCTGGTCTGTCATAATATAATAGAGACATTAGATCTAGCTGGTCTGTCATAATATAATAGAGACATTAGATCTAGCTGGTCTGTCATAATATAATAGAGACATTAGATCTAGCTGGTCTGTCATAATGTAATAGAGACATTAGATCTAGCTGGTCTGTCATAATATAATAGAGACATTAGATCTAGCTGGTCTGTCATAATATAATAGAGACATTAGATCTAGCTGGTCTGTCATAATATAATAGAGACATTAGATCTAGCTGGTCTGTCATAATAGTAATAGAGACATGTAGATCTAGCTGGTCTGTCATAATATAATAGAGACATTAGATCTAGCTGGTCTGTCATTATATAATAGAGACATTAGATCTAGCTGGTCTGTCATAATATAATAGAGACATTAGATCTAGCTGGTCTGTCATAATGTAATAGAGACATTAGATCTAGCTGGTCTGTCATAATATAATAGAGACATTAGATCTAGCTGGTCTGTCATTATATAATAGAGACATTAGATCTAGCTGGTCTGTCATAATATAATAGAGACATTAGATCTAGCTGGTCTGTCATAATATAATAGAGACATTAGATCTAGCTGGTCTGTCATAATGTAATAGAGACATTAGATCTAGCTGGTCTGTCATAATATAATAGAGACATTAGATCTAGCTGGTCTGTCATTATATAATAGAGACATTAGATCTAGCTGGTCTGTCATAATATAATAGAGACATTAGATCTAGCTGGTCTGTCATAATATAATAGAGACATTAGATCTAGCTGGTCTGTCATAATATAATAGAGACATTAGATCTAGCTGGTCTGTCATAATATAATAGAGACATTAGATCTAGCTGGTCTGTCATAATATAATAGAGACATTAGATCTAGCTGGTCTGTCATTATATAATAGAGACATTAGATCTAGCTGGTCTGTCATAATGTAATAGAGACATTAGATCTAGCTGGTCTGTCATTATATAATAGAGACATTAGATCTAGCTGGTCTGTCATAATATAATAGAGACATTAGATCTAGCTGGTCTGTCATAATATAATAGAGACATTAGATCTAGCTGGTCTGTCATAATATAATAGAGACATTAGATCTAGCTGGTCTGTCATAATATAATAGAGACATTAGATCTAGCTGGTCTGTCATAATATAATAGAGACATTAGATCTAGCTGGTCTGTCATAATATAATAGAGACATTAGATCTAGCTGGTCTGTCATAATATAATAGAGACATTAGATCTAGCTGGTCTGTCATAATATAATAGAGACATTAGATCTAGCTGGTCTGTCATAATATAATAGAGACATTAGATCTAGCTGGTCTGTCATAATATAATAGAGACATTAGATCTAGCTGGTCTGTCATAATATAATAGAGACATTAGATCTAGCTGGTCTGTCATAATATAATAGAGACATTAGATCTAGCTGGTCTGTCATAATATAATAGAGACATTAGATCTAGCTGGTCTGTCATAATATAATAGAGACATTAGATCTAGCTGGTCTGTCATAATGTAATAGAGACATTAGATCTAGCTGGTCTGTCATAATATAATAGAGACATTAGATCTAGCTGGTCTGTCATAATATAATAGAGACATTAGATCTAGCTGGTCTGTCATAATATAATAGAGACATTAGATCTAGCTGGTCTGTCATAATATAATAGAGACATTAGATCTAGCTGGTCTGTCATAATATAATAGAGACATTAGATCTAGCTGGTCTGTCATAATGTAATAGAGACATTAGATCTAGCTGGTCTGTCATAATATAATAGAGACATTAGATCTAGCTGGTCTGTCATAATATAATAGAGACATTAGATCTAGCTGGTCTGTCATATATATAATAGAGACATGTAGATCTAGCTGGTCTGTCATAATATAATAGAGACATTAGATCTAGCTGGTCTGTCATTATATAATAGAGACATTAGATCTAGCTGGTCTGTCATAATATAATAGAGACATTAGATCTAGCTGGTCTGTCATAATGTAATAGAGACATTAGATCTAGCTGGTCTGTCATAATATAATAGAGACATTAGATCTAGCTGGTCTGTCATTATATAATAGAGACATTAGATCTAGCTGGTCTGTCATAATATAATAGAGACATTAGATCTAGCTGGTCTGTCATAATATAATAGAGACATTAGATCTAGCTGGTCTGTCATTATATAATAGAGACATTAGATCTAGCTGGTCTGTCATAATATAATAGAGACATTAGATCTAGCTGGTCTGTCATTATATAATAGAGACATTAGATCTAGCTGGTCTGTCATAATATAATAGAGACATTAGATCTAGCTGGTCTGTCATAATATAATAGAGACATTAGATCTAGCTGGTCTGTCATAATATAATAGAGACATTAGATCTAGCTGGTCTGTCATAATATAATAGAGACATTAGATCTAGCTGGTCTGTCATAATATAATAGAGACATTAGATCTAGCTGGTCTGTCATAATATAATAGAGACATTAGATCTAGCTGGTCTGTCATAATGTAATAGAGACATTAGATCTAGCTGGTCTGTCATTATATAATAGAGACATTAGATCTAGCTGGTCTGTCATAATATAATAGAGACATTAGATCTAGCTGGTCTGTCATAATGTAATAGAGACATTAGATCTAGCTGGTCTGTCATTATATAATAGAGACATTAGATCTAGCTGGTCTGTCATAATATAATAGAGACATTAGATCTAGCTGGTCTGTCATTATATAATAGAGACATTAGATCTAGCTGGTCTGTCATAATATAATAGAGACATTAGATCTAGCTGGTCTGTCATAATATAATAGAGACATTAGATCTAGCTGGTCTGTCATTATATAATAGAGACATTAGATCTAGCTGGTCTGTCATAATATAATAGAGACATTAGATCTAGCTGGTCTGTCATAATATAATAGAGACATTAGATCTAGCTGGTCTGTCATAATATAATAGAGACATTAGATCTAGCTGGTCTGTCATAATATAATAGAGACATTAGATCTAGCTGGTCTGTCATAATATAATAGAGACATTAGATCTAGCTGGTCTGTCATAATATAATAGAGACATTAGATCTAGCTGGTCTGTCATAATATAATAGAGACATTAGATCTAGCTGGTCTGTCATAATGTAATAGAGACATTAGATCTAGCTGGTCTGTCATAATGTAATAGAGACATTAGATCTAGCTGGTCTGTCATAATATAATAGAGACATTAGATCTAGCTGGTCTGTCATAATATAATAGAGACATTAGATCTAGCTGGTCTGTCATATATATAATAGAGACATGTAGATCTAGCTGGTCTGTCATAATATAATAGAGACATTAGATCTAGCTGGTCTGTCATTATATAATAGAGACATTAGATCTAGCTGGTCTGTCATAATATAATAGAGACATTAGATCTAGCTGGTCTGTCATAATGTAATAGAGACATTAGATCTAGCTGGTCTGTCATTATATAATAGAGACATTAGATCTAGCTGGTCTGTCATAATATAATAGAGACATTAGATCTAGCTGGTCTGTCATAATATAATAGAGACATTAGATCTAGCTGGTCTGTCATAATATAATAGAGACATTAGATCTAGCTGGTCTGTCATAATATAATAGAGACATTAGATCTAGCTGGTCTGTCATAATATAATAGAGACATTAGATCTAGCTGGTCTGTCATAATATAATAGAGACATTAGATCTAGCTGGTCTGTCATAATGTAATAGAGACATTAGATCTAGCTGGTCTGTCATTATATAATAGAGACATTAGATCTAGCTGGTCTGTCATAATATAATAGAGACATTAGATCTAGCTGGTCTGTCATAATGTAATAGAGACATTAGATCTAGCTGGTCTGTCATAATATAATAGAGACATTAGATCTAGCTGGTCTGTCATTATATAATAGAGACATTAGATCTAGCTGGTCTGTCATAATATAATAGAGACATTAGATCTAGCTGGTCTGTCATAATATAATAGAGACATTAGATCTAGCTGGTCTGTCATAATGTAATAGAGACATTAGATCTAGCTGGTCTGTCATAATATAATAGAGACATTAGATCTAGCTGGTCTGTCATTATATAATAGAGACATTAGATCTAGCTGGTCTGTCATAATATAATAGAGACATTAGATCTAGCTGGTCTGTCATAATATAATAGAGACATTAGATCTAGCTGGTCTGTCATAATGTAATAGAGACATTAGATCTAGCTGGTCTGTCATAATATAATAGAGACATTAGATCTAGCTGGTCTGTCATAATATAATAGAGACATTAGATCTAGCTGGTCTGTCATAATATAATAGAGACATTAGATCTAGCTGGTCTGTCATAATATAATAGAGACATTAGATCTAGCTGGTCTGTCATAATATAATAGAGACATTAGATCTAGCTGGTCTGTCATAATATAATAGAGACATTAGATCTAGCTGGTCTGTCATAATATAATAGAGACATTAGATCTAGCTGGTCTGTCATAATATAATAGAGACATTAGATCTAGCTGGTCTGTCATAATATAATAGAGACATTAGATCTAGCTGGTCTGTCATAATGTAATAGAGACATTAGATCTAGCTGGTCTGTCATAATATAATAGAGACATTAGATCTAGCTGGTCTGTCATAATATAATAGAGACATTAGATCTAGCTGGTCTGTCATAATATAATAGAGACATTAGATCTAGCTGGTCTGTCATAATATAATAGAGACATTAGATCTAGCTGGTCTGTCATAATATAATAGAGACATTAGATCTAGCTGGTCTGTCATAATATAATAGAGACATTAGATCTAGCTGGTCTGTCATTATATAATAGAGACATTAGATCTAGCTGGTCTGTCATAATATAATAGAGACATTAGATCTAGCTGGTCTGTCATAATGTAATAGAGACATTAGATCTAGCTGGTCTGTCATAATGTAATAGAGACATTAGATCTAGCTGGTCTGTCATTATATAATAGAGACATTAGATCTAGCTGGTCTGTCATAATATAATAGAGACATTAGATCTAGCTGGTCTGTCATATATATAATAGAGACATTAGATCTAGCTGGTCTGTCATAATATAATAGAGACATTAGATCTAGCTGGTCTGTCATTATATAATAGAGACATTAGATCTAGCTGGTCTGTCATAATATAATAGAGACATTAGATCTAGCTGGTCTGTCATAATGTAATAGAGACATTAGATCTAGCTGGTCTGTCATAATATAATAGAGACATTAGATCTAGCTGGTCTGTCATTATATAATAGAGACATTAGATCTAGCTGGTCTGTCATAATATAATAGAGACATTAGATCTAGCTGGTCTGTCATAATATAATAGAGACATTAGATCTAGCTGGTCTGTCATTATATAATAGAGACATTAGATCTAGCTGGTCTGTCATAATATAATAGAGACATTAGATCTAGCTGGTCTGTCATTATATAATAGAGACATTAGATCTAGCTGGTCTGTCATAATATAATAGAGACATTAGATCTAGCTGGTCTGTCATAATATAATAGAGACATTAGATCTAGCTGGTCTGTCATAATATAATAGAGACATTAGATCTAGCTGGTCTGTCATAATATAATAGAGACATTAGATCTAGCTGGTCTGTCATAATATAATAGAGACATTAGATCTAGCTGGTCTGTCATAATGTAATAGAGACATTAGATCTAGCTGGTCTGTCATTATATAATAGAGACATTAGATCTAGCTGGTCTGTCATAATATAATAGAGACATTAGATCTAGCTGGTCTGTCATAATATAATAGAGACATTAGATCTAGCTGGTCTGTCATAATATAATAGAGACATTAGATCTAGCTGGTCTGTCATAATGTAATAGAGACATTAGATCTAGCTGGTCTGTCATTATATAATAGAGACATTAGATCTAGCTGGTCTGTCATAATATAATAGAGACATTAGATCTAGCTGGTCTGTCATTATATAATAGAGACATTAGATCTAGCTGGTCTGTCATAATATAATAGAGACATTAGATCTAGCTGGTCTGTCATAATATAATAGAGACATTAGATCTAGCTGGTCTGTCATAATATAATAGAGACATTAGATCTAGCTGGTCTGTCATAATATAATAGAGACATTAGATCTAGCTGGTCTGTCATAATATAATAGAGACATTAGATCTAGCTGGTCTGTCATAATATAATAGAGACATTAGATCTAGCTGGTCTGTCATAATATAATAGAGACATTAGATCTAGCTGGTCTGTCATATATATAATAGAGACATTAGATCTAGCTGGTCTGTCATAATATAATAGAGACATTAGATCTAGCTGGTCTGTCATTATATAATAGAGACATTAGATCTAGCTGGTCTGTCATAATATAATAGAGACATTAGATCTAGCTGGTCTGTCATAATGTAATAGAGACATTAGATCTAGCTGGTCTGTCATAATATAATAGAGACATTAGATCTAGCTGGTCTGTCATTATATAATAGAGACATTAGATCTAGCTGGTCTGTCATAATATAATAGAGACATTAGATCTAGCTGGTCTGTCATAATATAATAGAGACATTAGATCTAGCTGGTCTGTCATTATATAATAGAGACATTAGATCTAGCTGGTCTGTCATAATATAATAGAGACATTAGATCTAGCTGGTCTGTCATTATATAATAGAGACATTAGATCTAGCTGGTCTGTCATAATATAATAGAGACATTAGATCTAGCTGGTCTGTCATAATATAATAGAGACATTAGATCTAGCTGGTCTGTCATAATATAATAGAGACATTAGATCTAGCTGGTCTGTCATAATATAATAGAGACATTAGATCTAGCTGGTCTGTCATAATATAATAGAGGCATTAGATCTAGCTGGTCTGTCATTATATAATAGAGACATTAGATCTAGCTGGTCTGTCATTATGTAATAGAGACATTAGATCTAGCTGGTCTGTCATAATATAATAGAGACATTAGATCTAGCTGGTCTGTCATAATATAATAGAGACATTAGATCTAGCTGGTCTGTCATAATGTAATAGAGACATTAGATCTAGCTGGTCTGTCATAATATAATAGAGACATTAGATCTAGCTGGTCTGTCATAATATAATAGAGACATGTAGATCTAGCTGGTCTGTCATAATATAATAGAGACATTAGATCTAGCTGGTCTGTCATAATATAATAGAGACATTAGATCTAGCTGGTCTGTCATAATGTAATAGAGACATTAGATCTAGCTGGTCTGTCATAATATAATAGAGACATTAGATCTAGCTGGTCTGTCATTATATAATAGAGACATTAGATCTAGCTGGTCTGTCATAATATAATAGAGACATTAGATCTAGCTGGTCTGTCATAATATAATAGAGACATTAGATCTAGCTGGTCTGTCATAATATAATAGAGACATTAGATCTAGCTGGTCTGTCATAATATAATAGAGACATTAGATCTAGCTGGTCTGTCATAATATAATAGAGAGCATTAGATCTAGCTGGTCTGTCATAATATAATAGAGACATTAGATCTAGCTGGTCTGTCATAATATAATAGAGACATTAGATCTAGCTGGTCTGTCATTATATAATAGAGACATTAGATCTAGCTGGTCTGTCATAATATAATAGAGACATTAGATCTAGCTGGTCTGTCATTATATAATAGAGACATTAGATCTAGCTGGTCTGTCATAATATAATAGAGACATTAGATCTAGCTGGTCTGTCATAATATAATAGAGACAGTAGATCTAGCTGGTCTGTCATAATATAATAGAGACATTAGATCTAGCTGGTCTGTCATAATATAATAGAGACATTAGATCTAGCTGGTCTGTCATAATATAATAGAGGCATTAGATCTAGCTGGTCTGTCATTATATAATAGAGACATTAGATCTAGCTGGTCTGTCATAATGTAATAGAGACATTAGATCTAGCTGGTCTGTCATAATATAATAGAGACAGTAGATCTAGCTGGTCTGTCATAATATAATAGAGACATGTAGATCTAGCTGGTCTGTCATAATATAATAGAGACATTAGATCTAGCTGGTCTGTCATAATATAATAGAGACATTAGATCTAGCTGGTCTGTCATAATATAATAGAGACATTAGATCTAGCTGGTCTGTCATAATGTAATAGAGACATTAGATCTAGCTGGTCTGTCATAATATAATAGAGACATTAGATCTAGCTGGTCTGTCATAATATAATAGAGACATTAGATCTAGCTGGTCTGTCATTATATAATAGAGACATTAGATCTAGCTGGTCTGTCATAATATAATAGAGACATTAGATCTAGCTGGTCTGTCATAATATAATAGAGACATTAGATCTAGCTGGTCTGTCATAATATAATAGAGACATTAGATCTAGCTGGTCTGTCATAATATAATAGAGACATTAGATCTAGCTGGTCTGTCATAATATAATAGAGACATTAGATCTAGCTGGTCTGTCATAATATAATAGAGACATTAGATCTAGCTGGTCTGTCATAATATAATAGAGACATTAGATCTAGCTGGTCTGTCATAATATAATAGAGACATTAGATCTAGCTGGTCTGTCATAATATAATAGAGACATTAGATCTAGCTGGTCTGTCATTATATAATAGAGACATTAGATCTAGCTGGTCTGTCATAATGTAATAGAGACATTAGATCTAGCTGGTCTGTCATAATATAATAGAGACATTAGATCTAGCTGGTCTGTCATAATATAATAGAGACATTAGATCTAGCTGGTCTGTCATAATATAATAGAGACATTAGATCTAGCTGGTCTGTCATAATGTAATAGAGACATTAGATCTAGCTGGTCTGTCATTATATAATAGAGACATTAGATCTAGCTGGTCTGTCATAATGTAATAGAGACATTAGATCTAGCTGGTCTGTCATTATATAATAGAGACATTAGATCTAGCTGGTCTGTCATAATATAATAGAGACATTAGATCTAGCTGGTCTGTCATAATATAATAGAGACATTAGATCTAGCTGGTCTGTCATAATATAATAGAGACATTAGATCTAGCTGGTCTGTCATAATATAATAGAGACATTAGATCTAGCTGGTCTGTCATAATATAATAGAGACATGTAGATCTAGCTGGTCTGTCATAATATAATAGAGACATTAGATCTAGCTGGTCTGTCATAATATAATAGAGACATTAGATCTAGCTGGTCTGTCATAATATAATAGAGACATTAGATCTAGCTGGTCTGTCATAATATAATAGAGGCATTAGATCTAGCTGGTCTGTCATAATATAATAGAGACATTAGATCTAGCTGGTCTGTCATAATATAATAGAGACATTAGATCTAGCTGGTCTGTCATAATATAATAGAGACATTAGATCTAGCTGGTCTGTCATAATATAATAGAGACATTAGATCTAGCTGGTCTGTCATAATATAATAGAGACATTAGATCTAGCTGGTCTGTCATAATCTAATAGAGACATTAGATCTAGCTGGTCTGTCATAATATAATAGAGACATTAGATCTAGCTGGTCTGTCATAATATAATAGAGACAGTAGATCTAGCTGGTCTGTCATAATATAATAGAGACAGTAGATCTAGCTGGTCTGTCATAATATAATAGAGACATTAGATCTAGCTGGTCTGTCATAATATAATAGAGACAGTAGATCTAGCTGGTCTGTCATAATATAATAGAGACATTAGATCTAGCTGGTCTGTCATAATATAATAGATACAGTAGATCTAGCTGGTCTGTCATAATATAATAGAGACATTAGATCTAGCTGGTCTGTCATAATATAATAGAGACAGTACATCTAGCTGGTCTGTCATAATATAATAGAGACAGTAGATCTAGCTGGTCTGTCATTATATAATAGAGACAGTAGATCTAGCTGGTCTGTCATAATATAATAGAGACATTAGATCTAGCTGGTCTGTCATAATGTAATAGAGACATTAGATCTAGCTGGTCTGTCATAATATAATAGAGACATTAGATCTAGCTGGTCTGTCATTATATAATAGAGACATTAGATCTAGCTGGTCTGTCATAATATAATAGAGACAGTAGATCTAGCTGGTCTGTCATAATATAATAGAGACATTAGATCTAGCTGGTCTGTCATAATATAATAGAGACATTAGATCTAGCTGGTCTGTCATAATATAATAGAGACAGTAGATCTAGCTGGTCTGTCATTATATAATAGAGACAGTAGATCTAGCTGGTCTGTCATAATATAATAGAGACATTAGATCTAGCTGGTCTGTCATAATATAATAGAGACATTAGATCTAGCTGGTCTGTCATAATATAATAGAGACATTAGATCTAGCTGGTCTGTCATAATATAATAGAGACATTAGATCTAGCTGGTCTGTCATAATATAATAGAGGCATTAGATCTAGCTGGTCTGTCATAATATAATAGAGACATTAGATCTAGCTGGTCTGTCATAATGTAATAGAGACATTAGATCCAGCTGGTCTGTCATTATATAATAGAGACATTAGATCTAGCTGGTCTGTCATAATGTAATAGAGACATTAGATCTAGCTGGTCTGTCATAATATAATAGAGACATTAGATCTAGCTGGTCTGTCATAATATAATAGAGACAGTAGATCTAGCTGGTCTGTCATAATATAATAGAGACATTAGATCTAGCTGGTCTGTCATAATATAATAGAGACATTAGATCTAGCTGGTCTGTCATAATATAATAGAGACAGTAGATCTAGCTGGTCTGTCATAATATAATAGAGACATTAGATCTAGCTGGTCTGTCATAATATAATAGAGACATTAGATCTAGCTGGTCTGTCATAATATAATAGAGACATTAGATCTAGCTGGTCTGTCATAATATAATAGAGACATTAGATCTAGCTGGTCTGTCATAATATAATAGAGACATTAGATCTAGCTGGTCTGTCATAATATAATAGAGACATTAGATCTAGCTGGTCTGTCATAATATAATAGAGACATGTAGATCTAGCTGGTCTGTCATAATATAATAGAGACATTAGATCTAGCTGGTCTGTCATAATATAATAGAGACATTAGATCTAGCTGGTCTGTCATAATATAATAGAGACATTAGATCTAGCTGGCCTGTCATAATGTAATAGAGACATTAGATCTAGCTGGTCTGTCATAATATAATAGAGACATTAGATCTAGCTGGTCTGTCATAATATAATAGAGACATTAGATCTAGCTGGTCTGTCATAATATAATAGAGACATTAGATCTAGCTGGTCTGTCATAATATAATAGAGGCAGTAGATCAAGCTGGTCTGTCATTATATAATAGAGACAGTAGATCTAGCTGGTCTGTCATAATATAATAGAGACATTAGATCTAGCTGGTCTGTCATAATGTAATAGAGACATTAGATCTAGCTGGTCTGTCATTATATAATAGAGACAGTAGATCTAGCTGAACTGTCATAATATAATAGAGACAGTAGATCTAGCTGGTCTGTCATAATATAATAGAGACATTAGATCTAGCTGGTCTGTCATAATATAATAGAGACATTAGATCTAGCTGATCTGTCATAATATAATAGAGACAGTAGATCTAGCTGGTCTGTCATAATATAATAGAGGCATTAGATCTAGCTGGTCTGTCATAATATTATAGAGACAGTATATCTAGCTGGTCTGTCATAATGTAATAGAGACATTAGATCCAGCTGGTCTGTCATTATATAATAGAGACATTAGATCTAGCTGGTCTGTCATAATATAATAGAGACATTAGATCTAGCTGGTCTGTCATAATGTAATAGAGACATTAGATCTAGCTGGTCTGTCATAATATAATAGAGACATTAGATCTAGCTGGTCTGTCATAATATAATAGAGACAGTAGATCTAGCTGGTCTGTCATAATATAATAGAGACAGTAGATCCAGCTGGTCTGTCATAATATAATAGAGATCTAGCTGGTCTGTCATAATATAATAGAGACTGTATATCTAGCTGGTCTGTCATAATATAATAGAGACAGTAGATCTAGCTGGTCTGTCATAATATAATAGAGACAGTAGATCTAGCTGGTCTGTCATAATATAATAGAGACAGTAGATCTAGCTGGTCTGTCATAATATAATAGAGACAGTAGATCTAGCTGGTCTGTCATAATATAATAGAGACATTAGATCTAGCTGGTCTGTCATAATATTATAGAGACAGTAGATCTAGCTGGTCTGTCATAATATAATAGAGGCATTAGATCTAGCTGGTCTGTCATAATATAATAGAGACAGTAGATCTAGCTGGTCTGTCATAATATAATAGAGACATTAGATCTAGCTGGTCTGTCATAATATAATAGAGAAATTAGATCTAGCTGGTCTGTCATAATATAATAGAGACATTAGATCTAGCTGGTCTGTCATAATATAATAGAGACAGTAGATCTAGCTGGTCTGTCATAATATAATAGAGACAGTAGATCTAGCTGGTCTGTCATAATATAATAGAGACAGTAGATCTAGCTGGTCTGTCATAATATAATAGAGACAGTAGATCTAGCTGGTCTGTCATAATATAATAGAGACAGTAGATCTAGCTGGTATGTCATAATATAATAGAGACATTAGATCTAGCTGGTCTGTCATAATATAATAGAGACAGTAGATCTAGCTGGTCTGTCATAATATAATAGAGACAGTAGATCTAGCTGGTCTGTCATAATATAATAGAGACAGTAGATCTAGCTGGCCTGTCATAATATAATAGATACTGTAGATATAGCTGGTCGGTCAAAATATAATAGAGACATTAGATCTAGCTGGTCTGTCATAATATAATAGAGACATTAGATCTAGCTGGTCTGTCATAATGTAATAGAGACATGAGATCTAGCTGGTCTGTCATAATATAATAGAGACAGTAGATCTAGCTGGTCTGTCATAATATAATAGAGACATTAGATCTAGCTGGTCTGTCATAATATAATAGAGACAGTAGATCTAGCTGGTCTGTCATAATATAATAGAGACATTAGATCTAGCTGGTCTGTCATAATATAATAGAGGCAGTAGATCTAGCTGGTCTGTCATTATATAATAGAGACAGTAGATCTAGCTGGTCTGTCATAATATAATAGAGACATTAGATCTAGCTGGTCTGTCATAATGTAATATAGACATTAGATCTAGCTGGTCTGTCATAATATAATAGAGACATTAGATCTAGCTGGTCTGTCATAATATAATAGAGACATTAGATCTAGCTGGTCTGTCATAATATAATAGAGACAGTAGATCTGGCTGGTCTGTCATAATATAATAGAGACATTAGATCTAGCTGGTCTGTCATAATATAATAGAGACAGTAGATCTAGCTGGTCTGTCATAATATAATAGAGACAGTAGATCTAGCTGGTCTGTCATAATATAATAGAGACAGTAGATCTAGCTGGTCTGTCATAATATAATAGAGACAGTAGATCTAGCGGGTCTGTCATAATATAATAGAGACAGTAGATCTAGCTGGTCTGTCATAATATAATAGAGACATTAGATCTAGCTGGTCTGTCATAATATAATAGAGACAGTAGATCTAGCTGGTCTGTCATAATATAATAGAGACATTAGATCTAGCTGGTCTGTCATAATATTATAGAGACAGTATATCTAGCTGGTCTGTCATAATGTAATAGAGACATTAGATCCAGCTGGTCTGTCATAATATAATAGAGACAGTAGATCTAGCTGGCCTGTCATAATATAATAGATACTGTAGATCTAGCTGGTCGGTCAAAATATAATAGAGACATTAGATCTAGATTGTCTGTCATAATAAAATAGAGACATTAGATCTAGGTAGTCTGTCATAATAGAGACAGTATATCTAGCTGGTCTGTCATAATAAACAGAGACAGTAGATCTAGCTGGTCTGTCATTATATAATAGAGACAGTAGATCTAGCTGAACTGTCATAATATAATAGAGACAGTAGATCTAGCTGGTCTGTCATAATATAATAGAGACAGTAGATATAGCTGGTCTGTCATAATATAATAGAGACATTAGATCTAGCTGGTCTGTCATAATATAATAGAGACATTAGATCTAGCTGGTCTGTCATAATATAATAGAGACATTAGATCTAGCTGGTCTGTCATAATATAATAGAGACAGTATATCTAGCTGGTCTGTCATAATATAATAGAGACAGTAGATCTAGCTGGTCTGTCATAATATAATAGAGGCAGTAGATCAAGCTGGTCTGTCATTATATAATAGAGACAGTAGATCTAGCTGGTCTGTCATAATATAATAGAGACATTAGATCTAGCTGGTCTGTCATAATGTAATATAGACATTAGATCTAGCTGGTCTGTCATAATATAATAGAGACAGTAGATCTAGCTGGTCTGTCATAATATAATAGAGACAGTAGATCTAGCTGGTCTGTCATAATATAATAGAGACAGTAGATCTGGCTGGTCTGTCATAATATAATAGAGACATTAGATCTAGCTGGTCTGTCATAATATAATAGAGACAGTAGATCTAGCTGGTCTGTCATAATATAATAGAGACAGTAGATCTAGCTGGTCTGTCATAATATAATAGAGACAGTAGATCTAGCTGGTCTGTCATAATATAATAGAGACAGTAGATCTAGCGGGTCTGTCATAATATAATAGAGACAGTAGATCTAGCTGGTCTGTCATAATATAATAGAGACATTAGATCTAGCTGGTCTGTCATAATATAATAGAGAGAGTAGATCTAGCTGGTCTGTCATAATATAATAGAGACATTAGATCTAGCTGGTCTGTCATAATATAATAGAGACAGTATATCTAGCTGGTCTGTCATAATGTAATAGAGACATTAGATCTAGCTGGTCTGTCATAATATAATAGAGACAGTAGATCTAGCTGGCCTGTCATAATATAATAGATACTGTAGATCTAGCTGGTCTGTCATAATGTAATAGAGACATTAGATCCAGCTGGTCTGTCATAATATAATAGAGACAGTAGATCTAGCTGGCCTGTCATAATATAATAGATACTGTAGATCTAGCTGGTCGGTCATAATATAATAGAGACATTAGATCTAGATTGTCTGTCATAATAAAATAGAGACATTAGATCTAGGTAGTCTGTCATAATAGAGACAGTATATCTAGCTGGTCTGTCATAATAAACAGAGACAGTAGATCTAGCTGGTCTGTCATTATATAATAGAGACAGTAGATCTAGCTGGTCTGTCATAATATAATAGAGACAGTAGATCTAGCTGGTCTGTCATAATATAATAGAGACAGTAGATATAGCTGGTCTGTCATAATATAATAGAGACATTAGATCTAGCTGGTCTGTCATAATATAATAGAGACAGTAGATCTAGCTGGTCTGTCATAATATTATAGAAGCATTAGATCTAGCTGGTCTGTCATAATATAATAGAGACAGTATATCTAGCTGGTCTGTCATAATATAATAGAGACAGTAGATCTAGCTGGTCTGTCATATAATAATAGATACTGTACCACTAGCTGCTCTGTCATAATATAATAGAGGCAGTAGATCAAGCTGGTCTGTCATTATATAATAGAGACAGTAGATCTAGCTGGTCTGTCATAATATAATAGAGACATTAGATCTAGCTGGTCTGTCATAATGTAATAGAGACATTAGATCTAGCTGGTCTGTCATAATATAATAGAGACAGTAGATCTAGCTGGTCTGTCATTATATAATAGACAGTAGATCTAGCTGGTCTGTCATAATATAATAGAGACAGTAGATCTAGCTGGTCTGTCATAATATAATAGAGACATTAGATCTAGGTAGTCTGTCATAATAGAGACAGTATATCTAGCTGGTCTGTCATAATAAACAGAGACAGTAGATCTAGCTGGTCTGTCATTATATAATAGAGACAGTAGATCTAGCTGAACTGTCATAATATAATAGAGACAGTAGATCTAGCTGGTCTGTCATAATATAATAGAGACAGTAGATCTAGCTGGTCTGTCATAATATAATAGAGACAGTAGATCTAGCTGGTCTGTCATAATATAATAGAGACATTAGATCTAGCTGGTCTGTCATAATATAATAGAGACAGTAGATCTAGCTGGTCTGTCATAATATTATAGAGGCATTAGATCTAGCTGGTCTGTCATAATATAATAGAGACAGTATATCTAGCTGGTCTGTCATAATATAATAGAGACAGTAGATCTAGCTGGTCTGTCATATAATAATAGATACTGTACCTCTAGCTGCTCTGTCATAATATAATAGAGGCAGTAGATCAAGCTGGTCTGTCATTATATAATAGAGACAGTAGATCTAGCTGGTCTGTCATAATATAATAGAGACATTAGATCTAGCTGGTCTGTCATAATGTAATAGAGACATTAGATCTAGCTGGTCTGTCATAATAAACAGAGACAGTAGATCTAGCTGGTCTGTCATTATATAATAGAGACAGTAGATCTAGCTGAACTGTCATAATATAATAGAGACAGTAGATCTAGCTGGTCTGTCATAATATAATAGAGACAGTAGATCTAGCTGGTCTGTCATAATATAATAGAGACATTAGATCTAGCTGGTCTGTCATAATATAATAGAGACATTAGATCTAGCTGGTCTGTCATAATATAATAGAGGCATTAGATCTAGCTGGTCTGTCATTATATAATAGAGACATTATATCTAGCTGGTCTGTCATAATATAATAGAGACAGTAGATCTAGCTGGTCTGTCATAATATAATAGAGAAATTAGATCTAGCTGGTCTGTCATAATATAATAGAGACAGTAGATCTAGCTGGTCTGTCATAATATAATAGAGACATTAGATCTAGCTGGTCTGTCATAATGTAATAGAGACATTAGATCTAGCTGGTCTGTCATAATGTAATAGAGACAGTAGATCTAGCTGGTCTGTCATTATATAATAGAGACAGTAGATCTAGCTGGTCTGTCATAATATAATAGAGACAGTAGATCTAGCTGGTCTGTCAAAATAAAATAGAGACATTAGATCTAGGTAGTCTGTCATAATAGAGACAGTATATCTAGCTGGTCTGTCATAATAAACAGAGACAGTAGATCTAGCTGGTCTGTCATTATATAATAGAGACAGTAGATCTAGCTGAACTGTCATAATATAATAGAGACAGTAGATCTAGCTGGTCTGTCATAATATAATAGAGACAGTAGATCTAGCTGGTCTGTCATAATATAATAGAGACATTAGATCTAGCTGGTCTGTCATAATATAATAGAGACAGTAGATCTAGCTGGTCTGTCATAATATTATAGAGGCATTAGATCTAGCTGGTCTGTCATAATATAATAGAGACAGTATATCTAGCTGGTCTGTCATAATATAATAGAGACAGTAGATCTAGCTGGTCTGTCATATAATAATAGATACTGTACCTCTAGCTGGTCTGTCATAATATAATAGAGACAGTAGATCAAGCTGGTCTGTCATTATATAATAGAGACAGTAGATCTAGCTGGTCTGTCATAATATAATAGAGACATTAGATCTAGCTGGTCTGTCATAATGTAATAGAGACATTAGATCTAGCTGGTCTGTCATAATATAATAGAGACAGTAGATCTAGCTGGTCTGTCATTATATAATAGACAGTAGATCTAGCTGGTCTGTCATAATATAATAGAGACAGTAGATCTAGCTGGTCTGTCATAATATAATAGAGACATTAGATCTAGGTAGTCTGTCATAATAGAGACAGTATATCTAGCTGGTCTGTCATAATAAACAGAGACAGTAGATCTAGCTGGTCTGTCATTATATAATAGAGACAGTAGATCTAGCTGGTCTGTCATAATATAATAGAGACAGTAGATCTAGCTGGTCTGTCATAATATAATAGAGACAGTAGATCTAGCTGGTCTGTCATAATATAATAGAGATATTAGATCTAGCTGGTCTGTCATAATATAATAGAGACAGTAGATCTAGCTGGTCTGTCATAATATAATAGAGGCATTAGATCTAGCTGGTCTGTCATAATATAATAGAGACAGTATATCTAGCTGGTCTGTCATAATATAATAGAGACAGTAGATCTAGCTGGTCTGTCATAATATAATAGAGAAATTAGATCTAGCTGGTCTGTCATAATATAATAGAGACAGTAGATCTAGCTGGTCTGTCATAATATAATAGAGACAGTAGATCTAGTTGGTTTGTCATAATATAATAGAGACAGTAGATCTAGCTGGTCTGTCATAATATAATAGAGACAGTAGATCGAGCTGGTCTGTCATAATAGAGACATTAGATCTAGCTGGTCTGTCATAATAAACAGAGACAGTAGATCTAGCTGGTATGTCATAATATAATAGAGACATTAGATCTAGGTGGTCTGTCATAATAGAGACAGTATATCTAGCTTGTCTGTCATAATAAACAGAGACAGTAGATCTAGCTGGTCTGTCATAATATAATAGAGACAGTAGATCTAGCTGAACTGTCATAATATAATAGAGACAGTAGATCTAGCTGGTCTGTCATAATATAATAGAGACAGTAGATCTAGCTGGCCTGTCATAATATAATAGATACTGTAGATATAGCTGGTCGGTCAAAATATAATAGAGACATTAGATCTAGATTGTCTGTCATAATATAATAGAGACATTAGATCTAGCTGGTCTGTCATAATGTAATAGAGACATTAGATCTAGCTGGCCTGTCATAATATAATAGAGACAGTAGATCTATCTAGCTGGTCTGTCATAATATACTCAGTAGATCAAGCTGGTCTGTCATTATATAATAGAGACATTAGATCTAGCTGGTCTGTCATAATATAATAGAGACATTAGATCTAGCTGGTCTGTCATAATATAATAGAGACATTAGATCTAGCTGGTCTGTCATAATATAATAGAGACATTAGATCTAGCTGGTCTGCCATTATATAATAGAGACATTAGATCTAGCTGGTCTGTCATAATATAATAGAGACAGTAGATCTGGCTGGTCTGTCATAATATAATAGAGACATTAGATCTAGCTGGTCTGTCATAATATAATAGAGACAGTATATCTAGCTGGTCTGTCATAATATAATAGAGACAGTAGATCTAGCTGGTCTGTCATTATATAATAGAGACAGTAGATCTAGCTGAACTGTCATAATATAATAGAGACAGTAGATCTAGCTGGTCTGTCATAATGTAATAGAGACATTAGATCTAGCTGGTCTGTCATAATATGATAGAGACATTAGATCTAGCTGATCTGTCATAATATAATAGAGACATTAGATCTAGCTGGTCTGTCATAATGTAATAGAGACATTAGATCTAGCTGGTCTGTCATAATATAATAGAGACAGTAGATCTAGCTGGTCTGTCATAATATAATAGAGACATTAGATCCAGCTGGTCTGTCATAATGTAATAGAGACAGTAGATCTAGCTGGTCTGTCATAATATAATAGAGACAGTAGATCTAGCTGGTCTGTCATAATATAATAGAGACATTAGATCTAGCTGGTCTGTCATAATATAATAGAGACAGTAGATCTAGCTGGTCTGTCATAATATAATAGAGACATTAGATCTAGCTGGTCTGTCATAATATAATAGAGACATTAGATCTAGCTGGTCTGTCATAATATAATAGAGACAGTAGATCTAGCTGGTCTGTCATAATATGATAGAGACATTAGATCTAGCTGATCTGTCATAACATAATAGAGACATTAGATCTAGCTGGTCTGTCATAATGTAATAGAGACATTAGATCTAGCTGGCCTTTCATAATATAATAGATACTTTTGATCTAGGTGGTCTGTCATAATATAATAGAGACATTAGATCTAGCTGGTCTGTCATAATATAATAGAGACAGTAGATCTAGCTGGTCTGTCATATAATAATAGATACTGTACCTCTAGCTGCTCTGTCATAATATAATAGAGGCAGTAGATCAAGCTGGTCTGTCATTATATAATAGAGACAGTAGATCTAGCTGGTCTGTCATAATATAATAGAGACATTAGATCTAGCTGGTCTGTCATAATGTAATAGAGACATTAGATCTAGCTGGTCTGTCATAATATAATAGAGACAGTAGATCTAGCTGGTCTGTCAAAATATAATAGAGACATTAGTTCTAGGTAGTCTGTCATAGTAGAGACAGTATATCTAGCTGGTCTGTCATAATAAACAGAGACAGTAGATCTAGCTGGTCTGTCATTATATAATAGAGACAGTAGATCTAGCTGAACTGTCATAATATAATAGAGACAGTAGATCTAGCTGGTCTGTCATAATATAATAGAGACAGTAGATCTAGCTGGTCTGTCATAATATAATAGAGACAGTATATCTAGCTGGTCTGTCATAATATAATAGAGACAGTAGATCTAGCTGGTCTGTCATAATTTAATAGAGGCATTAGATCTAGCTGGTCTGTCATAATATAATAGAGACAGTATATCTAGCTGGTCTGTCATAATATAATAGAGACAGTAGATCTAGCTGGTCTGTCATAATATAATAGAGAAATTAGATCTAGCTGGTCTGTCATAATATAATAGAGACAGTAGATCTAGCTGGTCTGTCATAATATAATAGAGACAGTAGATCTAGTTGGTTTGTCATAATATAATAGAGACAGTAGATCTAGCTGGTCTGTCATAATATAATTGAGACAGTAGATCTAGCTGGTCTGTCATAATAATAGAGACAGTATATCAAGCTGGTCTGTCATAATATAATAGAGACAGTAGATCTAGCTGGTCTGTCATAATATAATAGAGACATTAGATCTAGGTGGTCTGTCATAATAGAGACAGTATATCTAGCTGGTCTGTCATAATATAACAGAGACAGTAGATCTAGCTGGTCTGTCATAATATAATCGAGACAGTAGATCTAGCTGGTCTGTCATAATATAATAGAGACAGTATATCTAGCTGGTCTGTCATAATAAACAGAGATAGTAGATCTAGCTGGTATGTCATAATGTAATAGAGACATTAGATCTAGCTGGCCTGTCATAATATAATAGATACTGTAGATCTAGCTGGTCTGTCATAATATAATAGAGACATTAGATCTAGCTGGTCTGTCATAATATAATAGAGACAGTAGATCTAGCTGGTCTGTCATATAATAATAGATACTGTAGATCTAGCTGGTCTGTCATAATATAATAGAGACAGTAGATCTAGCTGGTCTGTCATAATATAATAGAGACAGTAGATCTAGCTGGTCTGTCACAATATAATAGAGACATTAGATCTAGCTGGTCTGTCATAATGTAATAGAGACATTAGATCTAGCTGGTCTGTCATAATATAATAGAGACAGTAGATCTAGCTGGTCTGTCATAATATAATAGAGACAGTAGATCTAGCTGGTCTGTCATAATATAATAGAGACAGTAGATCTAGCTGGTCTGTCATAATATAATAGAGACATTAAATCTAGCTGGTCTGTCATAATAATAGAGACAGTATATCTAGCTGGTCTGTCATAATATAATAGAGACAGTAGATCTAGCTGGTCTGTCATTATATAATAGAGACAGTAGATCTAGCTGAACTGTCATAATATAATAGAGACAGTAGATCTAGCTGGTCTGTCATAATATAATAGAGACAGTAGATCTAGCTGGTCTGTCATAATATAATAGAGACATTAGATCTAGCTGATCTGTCATAATATAATAGAGACCGTAGATCTAGCTGGTCTGTCATAATATTATAGAGACATTAGATCTAGCTGGTCTGTCATAATATAATAGAGACATTAGATCTAGCTGGTCTGTCATAATGTAATAGAGACATTAGATCTAGCTGGCCTGTCATAATATAATAGATACTGTAGATCTAGGTGGTCTGTCATAATATAATAGAGACATTAGATCTAGCTGGTCTGTCATAATATAATAGAGACAGTAGATCTAGCTGGTCTGTCATATAATAATAGATACTGTACCTCTAGCTGCTCTGTCATAATATACTAGAGGCAGTAGATCAAGCTGGTCTGTCATTATATAATAGAGACAGTAGATCTAGCTGGTCTGTCATAATATAATAGAGATATTAGATCTAGCTGGTCTGTCATAATGTAATAGAGACATTAGATCTAGCTGGTCTGTCATAATATAATAGAGACATTAGATCTAGCTGGTCTGTCATTATATAATAGAGACATTAGATCTAGCTGGTCTGTCATAATATAATAGAGACAGTAGATCTGGCTGGTCTGTCATAATATAATAGAGACATTAGATCTAGGTAGTCTGTCATAATAGAGACAGTATATCTAGCTGGTCTGTCATAATAAACAGAGACAGTAGATCTAGCTGGTCTGTCATTATATAATTGAGACAGTAGATCTAGCTGAACTGTCATAATATAATAGAGACAGTAGATCTAGCTGGTCTGTCATAATATAATAGAGACAGTAGATCTAGCTGGTCTGTCATAATATGATAGAGACATTAGATCTAGCTGATCTGTCATAACATAATAGAGACAGTAGATCAAGCTGGTCTGTCATAATATTATAGAGGCATTAGATCTAGCTGGTCTGTCATAATATTATAGAGACAGTAAATCTAGCTGGTCTGTCATAATGTAATAGAGACATTAGATCCAGCTGGTCTGTCATAATATAATAGAGACAGTAGATCTAGCTGGTCTGTCATAATATAATAGAGACAGTAGATCTAGCTGGTCTGTCATAATATGATAGAGACATTAGATCTAGCTGATCTGTCATAACATAATAGAGACAGTAGATCTAGCTGGTCGGTCAAAATATAATAGAGACATTAGATCTAGATTGTCTGTCATAATATAATAGAGACATTAGATCTAGCTGGTCTGTCATAATATAATAGAGACATTAGATCTAGCTGGTCTGTCATAATATGATAGAGACATTAGATCTAGCTGATCTGTCATAATGTAATAGAGACATTAGATCTAGCTGGCCTTTCATAATATAATAGATACTTTTGATCTAGGTGGTCTGTCATAATATAATAGAGACATTAGATCTAGCTGGTCTGTCATAATATAATAGAGACAGTAGATCTAGCTGGTCTGTCATATAATAATAGATACTGTACCTCTAGCTGCTCTGTCATAATATAATAGAGGCAGTAGATCAAGCTGGTCTGTCATTATATAATAGAGACAGTAGATCTAGCTGGTCTGTCATAATATAATAGAGACATTAGATCTAGCTGGTCTGTCATAATGTAATAGAGACATTAGATCTAGCTGGTCTGTCATAATATAATAGAGACAGTAGATCTAGCTGGTCTGTCATTATATAATAGGCAGTAGATCTAGCTGGTCTGTCAAAATATAATAGAGACATTAGTTCTAGGTAGTCTGTCATAGTAGAGACAGTATATCTAGCTGGTCTGTCATAATAAACAGAGACAGTAGATCTAGCTGGTCTGTCATTATATAATAGAGACAGTAGATCTAGCTGAACTGTCATAATATAATAGAGACAGTAGATCTAGCTGGTCTGTCATAATATAATAGAGACAGTAGATCTAGCTGGTCTGTCATAATATAATAGAGACATTAGATCTAGCTGGTCTGTCATAATATAATAGAGACAGTAGATCTAGCTGGTCTGTCATAATTTTATAGAGACATTAGATCTAGCTGGTCTGTCATAATATAATAGAGACAGTAGATCTAGCTGGTCTGTCATAATATAATAGAGACATTAGATCTAGCTGGTCTGTCATAATATAATAGAGAAATTAGATCTAGCTGGTCTGTCATAATATAATAGAGACAGTAGATCTAGCTGGTCTGTCATAATATAATAGAGACAGTAGATCTAGCTGGTCTGTCATAATATAATAGAGACAGTAGATCTAGCTGGTCTGTCATAATATAATTGAGAGAGTAGATCTAGCTGGTCTGTCATAATAGAGACAGTATATCAAGCTGGTCTGTCATAATAAACAGAGACAGTAGATCTAGCTGGTATGTCATAATATAATAGAGACATTAGATCTAGGTGGTCTGTCATAATAGAGACAGTAGATCTAGCTGGTCTGTCATAATATAATAGAGACAGTAGATCTAGCTGGTCTGTCATAATATAATCGAGACAGTAGATCTAGCTGGTCTGTCATAATAGAGACAGTAGATCTAGCTGGTCTGTCATAATGTAACAGAGATAGTAGATCTAGCTGGTCTGTCATAATGTAATAGAGACATTAGATCTAGCTGGCCTGTCATAATATAATAGATACTGTAGATCTAGGTGGTCTGTCATAATATAATAGAGACATTAGATCGAGCTGGTCTGTCATAATATAATAGACACAGTAGATCTAGCTGGTCTGTCATATAATAATAGATACTGTACCTCTAGCTGCTCTGTCATAATATAATAGAGGCAGTAGATCAAGCTGGTCTGTCATTATATAATAGAGACAGTAGATCTAGCTGGTCTGTCATAATATAATAGAGACATTAGATCTAGCTGGTCAGTCATAATGTAATAGAGACATTAGATCTAGCTGGTCTGTCATAATATAATAGAGACAGTAGATCTAGCTGGTCTGTCATTATATAATAGACAGTAGATCTAGCTGGTCTGTCATAATATAATAGAGACAGTAGATCTAGCTGGTCTGTCATAATATAATAGAGACATTAAATCTAGGTAGTCTGTCATAATAGAGACAGTATATCTAGCTGGCCTGTCATAATAAACAGAGACAGTAGATCTAGCTGGTCTGTCATTATATAATAGAGACAGTAGATCTAGCTGAACTGTCATAATATAATAGAGACAGTAGATCTAGCTGGTCTGTCATAATATAATAGAGACAGTAGATCTAGCTGGTCTGTCATAATATAATAGAGACATTAGATCTAGCTGATCTGTCATAATATAATAGAGACCGTAGATCTAGCTGGTCTGTCATAATATAATAGAGACATTAGATCTAGCTGGTCTGTCATAATATAATAGAGACAGTAGATCTAGCTGGTCTGTCATAATGTAATAGAGACATTAGATCTAGCTGGTCTGTCATAATATAATAGAGACATTAGATCTAGCTGGTCTGTCATAATATAATAGATACTGTAGATCTAGCTGGTCGGTCAAAATATAATAGAGACATTAGATCTAGATTGTCTGTCATAATATAATAGAGACATTAGATCTAGCTGGTCTGTCATAATGTAATAGAGACAGTAGATCTAGCTGGTCTGTCATAATATAATAGAGACATTAGATCTAGCTGGTCTGTCATAATGTAATAGAGACATTAGATCTAGCTGGCCTGTCATAATATAATAGATACTTTAGATCTAGCTGGTCTGTCATAATATAATAGAGACATTAGATCTAGCTGGTCTGTCATAATATAATAGAGACAGTAGATCTAGCTGGTCTGTCATAATATAATAGAGACATTAGATCTAGCTGGTCTGTCATTATATAATAGAGACATTAGATCTAGCTGGTCTGTCATAATATAATAGAGACATTAGATCTAGCTGGTATGTCATAATGTAATAGAGACATTAGATCTAGCTGGTCTGTCATAATATAATAGAGACATTAGATCTAGCTGGTCTGTCATTATATAATAGAGACATTAGATCTAGCTGGTCTGTCATAATATAATAGAGACATTAGATCTAGCTGGTCTGTCATAATAAACAGAGACAGTAGATCTAGCTGGTCTGTCATTATATAATAGAGACAGTAGATCTAGCTGAACTGTCATAATATAATAGAGACAGTAGATCTAGCTGGTCTGTCATAATATAATAGAGACAGTAGATCTAGCTGGTCTGTCATAATATAATAGAGACAGTAGATCTAGCTGGTCTGTCATAATATAATAGAGACAGTAGATCTAGCTGGTCTGTCATAATATAATAGAGACATTAGATCTAGCTGGTCTGTCATAATATAATAGAGACAGTAGATCTAGCTGGTCTGTCATAATATTATAGAGGCATTAGATCTAGCTGGTCTGTCATAATATAATAGAGACAGTATATCTAGCTGGTCTGTCATAATATAATAGAGACATTAGATCTAGCTGGTCTGTCATAATATAATAGAGACAGTAGATCTAGCTGGTCTGTCATAATTTTATAGAGGCAGTAGATCTAGCTGGTCTGTCATAATATAATAGAGACAGTATATCTAGCTGGTCTGTCATAATATAATAGAGACAGTATATCTAGCTGGTCTGTCATAATATAATAGAGAAATTAGATCTAGCTGGTCTGTCATAATATAATAGAGACAGTAGATCTAGCTGGTCTGTCATAATATAATAGAGACAGTAGATCTAGTTGGTTTGTCATAATATAATAGAGACAGTAGATCTAGCTGGTCTGTCATAATATAATTGAGACAGTAGATCTAGCTGGTCTGTCATAATAGAGACAGTATATCAAGCTGGTCTGTCATAATAAACAGAGACAGTAGATCTAGCTGGTATGTCATAATATAATAGAGACATTAGATCTAGGTGGTCTGTCATAATAGAGACAGTATATCTAGCTGGTCTGTCATAATAAACAGAGACAGTATATCTAGCTGGTCTGTCATAATATAATCGAGACAGTAGATCTAGCTGGTCTGTCATAATATAATAGAGACAGTAGATCTAGCTGGTCTGTCATAATATAATAGAGATAGTAGATCTAGCTGGTATGTCATAATGTAATAGAGACATTAGATCTAGCTGGTCTGTCATAATATAATAGATACTGTAGATCTAGGTGGTCTGTCATAATATAATAGAGACATTAGATCGAGCTGGTCTGTCATAATATAATAGAGACAGTAGATCTAGCTGGTCTGTCATAATATAATAGAGACAGTAGATCTAGCTGGTCTGTCATAATATAATAGAGGCAGTAGATCAAGCTGGTCTGTCATTATATAATAGAGACAGTAGATCTAGCTGGTCTGTCATAATATAATAGAGACATTAGATCTAGCTGGTCTGTCATAATATAATAGAGACAGTAGATCTAGCTGGTCTGTCATTATATAATAGACAGTAGATCTAGCTGGTCTGTCATAATATAATAGAGACAGTAGATCTAGCTGGTCTGTCATAATATAATAGAGACATTAAATCTAGCTGGTCCGTATAATAGAGACAGTATATCTAGCTGGCCTGTCATAATATAACAGAGACAGTAGATCTAGCTGGTCTGTCATAATATAATAGAGACAGTAGATCTAGCTGGTCTGTCATAATATAATAGAGACAGTAGATCTAGCTGGTCTGTCATAATATAATAGAGACAGTAGATCTAGCTGGTCTGTCATAATATAATAGAGACAGTAGATCTAGCTGGTCTGTCATAATATAATAGAGACCGTAGATCTAGCTGGTCTGTCATAATATAATAGAGACATTAGATCTAGCTGGTCTGTCATAATATAATAGAGACAGTATATCTAGCTGGTCTGTCATAATATAATAGAGACAGTAGATCTAGCTGGTCTGTCATAATATAATAGAGACAGTAGATCTAGCTGGCCTGTCATAATATAATAGATACTGTAGATCTAGCTGGTCTGTCATAATATAATAGAGACATTAGATCTAGATTGTCTGTCATAATATAATAGAGACATTAGATCTAGCTGGTCTGTCATAATGTAATAGAGACAGTAGATCTAGCTGGTCTGTCATAATATAATAGAGACATTAGATCTAGCTGGTCTGTCATAATATAATAGAGACATTAGATCTAGCTGGCCTGTCATAATATAATAGAGACTTTAGATCTAGGTGGTCTGTCATAATATAATAGAGACATTAGATCTAGCTGGTCTGTCATAATATAATAGAGACAGTAGATCTAGCTGGTCTGTCATATAATAATAGATACTGTACCTCTAGCTGCTCTGTCATAATATAATAGAGGCAGTAGATCTAGCTGGTCTGTCATTATATAATAGAGACATTAGATCTAGCTGGTCTGTCATAATGTAATAGAGACATTAGATCTAGCTGGTATGTCATAATGTAATAGAGACATTAGATCTAGCTGGTCTGTCATAATATAATAGAGACATTAGATCTAGCTGGTCTGTCATTATATAATAGAGACAGTAGATCTAGCTGGTCTGTCATAATATAATAGAGACAGTAGATCTAGCTGGTCTGTCATAATAAACAGAGACAGTAGATCTAGCTGGTCTGTCATTATATAATAGAGACAGTAGATCTAGCTGAACTGTCATAATATAATAGAGACAGTAGATCTAGCTGGTCTGTCATAATATAATAGAGACAGTAGATCTAGCTGGTCTGTCATAATATAATAGAGACAGTAGATCTAGCTGGTCTGTCATAATATAATAGAGACATTAGATCTAGCTGGTCTGTCATAATATAATAGAGACATTAGATCTAGCTGGTCTGTCATAATATAATAGAGACATTAGATCTAGCTGGTCTGTCATAATATAATAGAGACATTAGATCTAGCTGGTCTGTCATAATATAATAGAGAAATTAGATCTAGCTGGTCTGTCATAATATAATAGAGACAGTAGATCTAGCTGGTCTGTCATAATATAATAGAGACAGTAGATCTAGCTGGTCTGTCATAATATAATAGAGACATTAGATCTAGCTGGTCTGTCATAATGTAATAGAGACATTAGATCTAGCTGGCCTGTCATAATATAATAGATACTGTAGATCTAGCTGGTCTGTCATAATAAAATAGAGACATTAGATCGAGCTGGTCTGTCATAATATAATAGAGACAGTATATCTAGCTGGTCTGTCATATAATAATAGATACTGTACCTCTAGCTGCTCTGTCATAATATAATAGAGGCAGTAGATCAAGCTGGTCTGTCATAATATAATAGAGACAGTAGATCTAGCTGGTCTATCATAATATAATAGAGACATTAGATCTAGCTGGTCTGTCATAATATAATAGAGACAGTAGATCTAGCTGGTCTGTCATTATATAATAGATACTGTAGATCTAGCTGGTCTGTCATAATATAATAGAGACATTAGATCTAGCTGTTCTGCCATAATGTAATAGAGACATTAGATCTAGCTGGTCTGTCATAATATAATAGAGACAGTATATCTAGCTGGTCTGTCATAATATAATAGAGACAGTAGATCTTGCTGGTCTGTCATAATGTAATAGAGACATTAGATCTAGCTGGTCTGTCATAATATAATAGAGACAGTAGATCTAGCTGGTCTGTCATTATATAATAGATACTGTAGATCTAGCTGGTCTGTCATAATATAATAGAGACATTAGATCTAGCTGGTATGTCATAATATAATAGAGACAGTAGATCTAGCTGGTCTGTCATAATATAATAGAGACAGTAGATCTAGCTGGTCTGTCATAATATAATAGAGACAGTAGATCTAGCTGGTCTGTCATAATATAATAGAGACAGTAGATCTAGCTGGTCTGTCATAATATAATAGAGACAGTAGATTTAGCTGGTCTGTCATAATATAATAGAGACATTAGATCTAGCTGGTCTGTCATAATATAATAGAGACAGTATATCTAGCTGGTCTGTCATAATATAATAGAGACAGTAGATCTAGCTGGTCTGTCATAATATAATAGAGACATTAGATCTAGCTGGTCTGTCATAATATAATAGAGGCAGTAGATCTGGCTGGTCTGTCATTATATAATAGAGACATTAGATCTAGCTGGTCTGTCATAATATAATAGAGACATTAGATCTAGCTGGTCTGTCATAATGTAATAGAGACATTAGATCTAGCTGGTCTGTCATAATATAATAGAGACAGTATATCTAGCTGGTCTGTCATAATATAATAGAGACAGTAGATCTTGCTGGTCTGTCATAATATAATAGAGACATTAGATCTAGCTGCTCTGTCATAATGTAATAGAGACATTAGATCTAGCTGGTCTGTCATAATGTAATAGAGACATTAGATCTAGCTGGTCTGTCATAATATAATAGAGACAGTATATCTAGCTGGTCTGTCATAATATAATAGAGACAGTAGATCTAGCTGGCCTGTCATAACATAATAGATACTGTAGATCTAGCTGGTCTGTCATAATATAATAGAGACATTAGATCTAGCTGGTCTGTCATAATATAATAGAGACAGTAGATCTAGCTGGTCTGTCATAATATAATAGAGACATTAGATCTAGCTGGTCTGTCATAATATAATAGAGGCAGTAGATCTAGCTGGTCTGTCATTATATAATAGAGACAGTATATCTAGCTGGTTTGTCATAATATAATAGAGACAGTAGATCTAGCTGGTCTGTCATAATATAATAGAGACATTAGATCTAGCTGGTCTGTCATTATATAATAGAGACAGTATATCTAGCTGGTTTGTCATAATATAATAGAGACAGTAGATCTAGCTGGTCTGTCATAATGTAATAGAGACATTAGATCTAGCTGGTCTGTCATAATATAATAGAGACATTAGATCTAGCTGGTCTGTCATAATATAATAGAGGCAGTAGATCTAGCTGGTCTGTCATAATATAATAGATGCTGTAGATCTAGCTGGTCTGTCATAATATAATAGAGACATTAGATCTAGCTGGTCTGTCATAATGTAATAGAGACATTAGATCTAGCTGGTCTGTCATAATATAATAGAGACAGTATATCTAGCTGGTCTGTCATAATATAATAGAGACAGTAGATCTTGCTGGTCTGTCATAATATAATAGAGACATTAGATCTAGCTGGTCTGTCATAATATAATAGAGACAGTAGATCTAGCTGGTCTGTCATAATATAATAGATACTGTAGATCTAGCTGGTCTGTCATAATATAATAGAGACAGTAGATCTAGCTGGTCTGTCATAATATAATAGAGACATTAGATCTAGCTGGTCTGTCATAATATAATAGAGACAGTAGATCTAGCTGGTCTGTCATAATGTAATAGAGACATTAGATCTAGCTGGTCTGTCATAATATAATAGAGACATTAGATCTAACTGGTCTGTCATAATATAATAGAGACATTAGATCTAGCTGGTCTGTCATAATATAATAGAGACATTAGATCTAGCTGGTCTGTCATAATATAATAGAGACATTAGATCTAGCTGGTCTGTCATAATATAATAGAGACAGTAGATCTAGCTGGTCTGTCATTATATAATAGAGACAGTAGATCTAGCTGGTCTGTCATAATATAATAGAGACATTAGATCTAGCTGGTCTGCCATAATGTAATAGAGACATTAGATCTAGCTGGTCTGTCATAATATAATAGAGACAGTATATCTAGCTGGTCTGTCATAATATAATAGAGACAGTAGATCTTGCTGGTCTGTCATAATATAATAGAGACATTAGATCTAGCTGCTCTTCATAATGTAATAGAGACATTAGATCTAGCTGGTCTGTCATAATGTAATAGAGACATTAGATCTAGCTGGTCTGTCATAATATAATAGAGACAGTATATCTAGCTGGTCTGTCATAATATAATAGAGACAGTAGATCTAGCTGGCCTGTCATAACATAATAGATACTGTAGATCTAGCTGGTCTGTCATAATATAATAGAGACATTAGATCTAGCTGGTCTGTCATAATATAATAGAGACAGTATATCTAGCTGGTCTGTCATAATATAATAGAGACAGTAGATCTAGCTGGTCTGTCATAATATAATAGAGACATTAGATCTAGCTGGTCTGTCATAATATAATAGAGGCAGTAGATCTAGCTGGTCTGTCATTATATAATAGAGACAGTAGATCTAGCTGGTCTGTCATAATATAATAGAGACATTAGATCTAGCTGGTCTGTCATAATATAATAGAGGCAGTAGATCTAGCTGGTCTGTCATTATATAATAGAGACAGTAGATCTAGCTGGTCTGTCATAATATAATAGAGACAGTATATCTAGCTGGTCTGTCATAATATAATAGAGACAGTAGATCTTGCTGGTCTGTCATAATATAATAGAGACATTAGATCTAGCTGCTCTGTCATAATGTAATAGAGACATTAGATCTAGCTGGTCTGTCATAATGTAATAGAGACATTAGATCTAGCTGGTCTGTCATAATATAATAGAGACAGCATATCTAGCTGGTCTGTCATAATATAATAGAGACAGTAGATCTAGCTGGCCTGTCATAACATAATAGATACTGTAGATCTAGCTGGTCTGTCATAATATAATAGAGACATTAGATCTAGCTGGTCTGTCATAATATAATAGAGACAGTAGATCTAGCTGGTCTGTCATAATATAATAGAGACATTAGATCTAGCTGGTCTGTCATAATATAATAGAGGCAGTAGATCTAGCTGGTCTGTCATTATATAATAGAGACAGTATATCTAGCTGGTTTGTCATAATATAATAGAGACAGTAGATCTAGCTGGTCTGTCATAATGTAATAGAGACATTAGATCTAGCTGGTCTGTCATAATATAATAGAGGCAGTAGATCTGGCTGGTCTGTCATTATATAATAGAGACAGCAGATCTAGCTGGTCTGTCATAATATAATAGAGACATTAGATCTAGCTGGTCTGCCATAATGTAATAGAGACATTAGATCTAGCTGGTCTGTCATAATATAATAGAGACAGTATATCTAGCTGGTCTGTCATAATATAATAGAGACATTAGATCTAGCTGGTCTGTCATAATGAAATAGAGACATTAGATCTAGCTGCTCTGTCATAATGTAATAGAGACATTAGATCTAGCTGGTCTGTCATAATGTAATAGAGACATTAGATCTAGCTGGTCTGTCATAATATAATAGAGACAGTATATCTAGCTGGTCTGTCATAATATAATAGAGACAGTAGATCTAGCTGGCCTGTCATAACATAATAGATACTGTAGATCTAGCTGGTCTGTCATAATATAATAGAGACATTAGATCTAGCTGGTCTGTCATAATATAATAGAGACAGTAGATCTAGCTGGTCTGTCATAATATAATAGAGACATTAGATCTAGCTGGTCTGTCATAATATAATAGAGGCAGTAGATCTAGCTGGTCTGTCATTATATAATAGAGACAGTATATCTAGCTGGTTTGTCATAATATAATAGAGACAGTAGATCTAGCTGGTCTGTCATAATGTAATAGAGACATTAGATCTAGCTGGTCTGTCATTATATAATAGAGACAGTATATCTAGCTGGTCTGTCATAATATAATAGAGACACTAGATCTAGCTGGTCTGTCATAATGTAATAGAGACATTAGATCTAGCTGGTCTGTCATAATATAATAGAGACATTAGATCTAGCTGGTCTGTCATAATATAATAGAGGCAGTAGATCTAGCTGGTCTGTCATTATATAATAGATACTGTAGATCTAGCTGGTCTGTCATAATGTAATAGAGACATTAGATCTAGCTGGTCTGTCATAATATAATAGAGACATTAGATCTAGCTGGTCTGTCATAATATAATAGAGACAGTAGATCTAGCTGGTCTGTCATAATATAATAGAGACAGTAGATCTAGCTGGTCTGTCATAATATAATAGAGACATTATATCTAGCTGGTCTGTCATAATATAATAGAGACAGTAGATCTAGCTGGTCTGTCATTATATAATAGAGACTGTAGATCTAGCTGGTCTGTCATAATATAATAGAGACATTAGATCTAGCTGGTCTGTCATAATATAATAGAGACATTAGATCTAGCTGGTCTGTCATAATATAATAGAGACAGTAGATCTAGCTGGTCTGTCATAATATAATAGAGACATTAGATCTAGCTGGTCTGTCATAATATAATAGAGACATTAGATCTAACTGGTCTGTCATAATATAATAGAGACAGTATATCTAGCTGGTCTGTCATAATATAATAGAGACAGTAGATCTAGCTGGTCTGTCATAATATAATAGAGACATTAGATCTAGCTGGTCTGTCATAATATAATAGAGACAGTAGATCTGGCTGGTCTGTCATTATATAATAGAGACAGTAGATCTAGCTGGTCTGTCATAATATAATAGAGACATTAGATCTAGCTGGTCTGCCATAATGTAATAGAGACATTAGATCTAGCTGGTCTGTCATAATATAATAGAGACAGTATATCTAGCTGGTCTGTCATAATATAATAGAGACAGTAGATCTTGCTGGTCTGTCATAATATAATAGAGACATTAGATCTAGCTGCTCTTCATAATGTAATAGAGACATTAGATCTAGCTGGTCTGTCATAATGTAATAGAGACATTAGATCTAGCTGGTCTGTCATAATATAATAGAGACAGCATATCTAGCTGGTCTGTCATAATATAATAGAGACAGTAGATCTAGCTGGCCTGTCATAACATAATAGATACTGTAGATCTAGCTGGTCTGTCATAATATATTAGAGACATGAGATCTAGCTGGTCTGTCATAATATAATAGAGACAGTATATCTAGCTGGTCTGTCATAATATAATAGAGACAGTAGATCTAGCTGGTCTGTCATAATATAATAGAGACATTAGATCTAGCTGGTCTGTCATAATATAATAGAGGCAGTAGATCTAGCTGGTCTGTCATAATATAATAGAGACAGTAGATCTAGCTGGTCTGTCATAATATAATAGAGACATTAGATCTAGCTGGTCTGTCATAATATAATAGAGGCAGTAGATCTAGCTGGTCTGTCATTATATAATAGAGACAGTATATCTAGCTGGTCTGTCATAATATAATAGAGACAGTAGATCTAGCTGGTCTGTCATAATATAATAGAGACAGTAGATCTAGCTGGTCTGTCATAATATAATAGAGACATTAGATCTAGCTGCTCTGTCATAATGTAATAGAGACATTAGATCTAGCTGGTCTGTCATAATGTAATAGAGACATTAGATCTAGCTGGTCTGTCATAATATAATAGAGACAGTATATCTAGCTGGTCTGTCATAATATAATAGAGACAGTAGATCTAGCTGGCCTGTCATAACATAATAGATACTGTAGATCTAGCTGGTCTGTCATAATATAATAGAGACATTAGATCTAGCTGGTCTGTCATAATATAATAGAGACAGTAGATCTAGCTGGTCTGTCATAATATAATAGAGACATTAGATCTAGCTGGTCTGTCATAATATAATAGAGGCAGTAGATCTAGCTGGTCTGTCATTATATAATAGAGACAGTATATCTAGCTGGTCTGTCATAATATAATAGAGACAGTAGATCTAGCTGGTCTGTCATAATGTAATAGAGACATTAGATCTAGCTGGTCTGTCATAATATAATAGAGACAGTATATCTAGCTGGTTTGTCATAATATAATAGAGACAGTAGATCTAGCTGGTCTGTCATAATGTAATAGAGACATTAGATCTAGCTGGTCTGTCATAATATAATAGAGACATTAGATCTAGCTGGTCTGTCATAATATAATAGAGGCAGTAGATCTAGCTGGTCTGTCATTATATAATAGATGCTGTAGATCTAGCTGGTCTGTCATAATATAATAGAGACATTAGATCTAGCTGGTCTGTCATAATGTAATAGAGACATTAGATCTAGCTGGTCTGTCATAATATAATAGAGACAGTATATCTAGCTGGTCTGTCATAATATAATAGAGACAGTAGATCTTGCTGGTCTGTCATAATATAATAGAGACATTAGATCTAGCTGGTCTGTCATAATATAATAGAGACAGTATATCTAGCTGGTCTGTCATTATATAATAGATACTGTAGATCTAGCTGGTCTGTCATAATATAATAGAGACAGTAGATCTAGCTGGTCTGTCATAATATAATAGAGACATTAGATCTAGCTGGTCTGTCATAATATAATAGAGGCAGTAGATCTAGCTGGTCTGTCATAATGTAATAGAGACATTAGATCTAGCTGGTCTGTCATAATATAATAGAGACATTAGATCTAACTGGTCTGTCATAATATAATAGAGACAGTATATCTAGCTGGTCTGTCATAATATAATAGAGACAGTAGATCTAGCTGGTCTGTCATAATATAATAGAGACATTAGATCTAGCTTGTCTGTCATAATATAATAGAGGCAGTAGATCTGGCTGGTCTGTCATTATATAATAGAGACAGTAGATCTAGCTGGTCTGTCATAATATAATAGAGACATTAGATCTAGCTGGTCTGCCATAATGTAATAGAGACATTAGATCTAGCTGGTCTGTCATAATATAATAGAGACAGTATATCTAGCTGGTCTGTCATAATATAATAGAGACAGTAGATCTTGCTGGTCTGTCATAATATAATAGAGACATTAGATCTAGCTGGTCTGTCATAATGTAATAGAGACATTAGATCTAGCTGGTCTGTCATAATGTAATAGAGACATTAGATCTAGCTGGTCTGTCATAATATAATAGAGACAGCATATCTAGCTGGTCTGTCATAATATAATAGAGACAGTAGATCTAGCTGGCCTGTCATAACATAATAGATACTGTAGATCTAGCTGGTCTGTCATAATATAATAGAGACATTAGATCTAGCTGGTCTGTCATAATATAATAGAGACAGTATATCTAGCTGGTCTGTCATAATATAATAGAGACAGTAGATCTAGCTGGTCTGTCATAATATAATAGAGACATTAGATCTAGCTGGTCTGTCATAATATAATAGAGGCAGTAGATCTAGCTGGTCTGTCATTATATAATAGAGACAGTATATCTAGCTGGTTTGTCATAATATAATAGAGACAGTAGATCTAGCTGGTCTGTCATAATGTAATAGAGACATTAGATCTAGCTGGTCTGTCATAATATAATAGAGACAGTAGATCTAGCTGGTCTGTCATAATATAATAGAGACATTAGATCTAGCTGGTCTGTCATAATATAATAGAGGCAGTAGATCTAGCTGGTATGTCATTATATAATAGAGACAGTATATCTAGCTGGTTTGTCATAATATAATAGAGACAGTAGATCTAGCTGGTCTGTCATAATGTAATAGAGACATTAGATCTAGCTGGTCTGTCATAATATAATAGAGACATTAGATCTAGCTGGTCTGTCATAATATAATAGAGACATTAGATCTAGCTGGTCTGTCATAATATAATAGAGACAGTAGATCTAGCTGGCCTGTCATACTATAACAGATACTGTAGATCTAGCTGGTCTGCCATAATATAATAGAGAAATTAGATCTAGCTGGTCTGTCATAATATAATAGAGACAGTATATCTAGCTGGTCTGTCATAATATAATAGAGACAGTAGATCTAGCTGGTCTGTCATAATATAATAGAGACAGTAGATCTAGCTGGTCTGTCATAATATAATAGAGACATTAGATCTAGCTGGTCTGTCATAATATAATAGAGGCAGTAGATCTAGCTGGTCTGTCATTATATAATAGATACTGTAGATCTAGCTGGTCTGTCATAATGTAATAGAGACATTAGATCTAGCTGGTCTGTCATAATATATTAGAGACAGTAGATCTAGCTGGCCTGTCATAATATAATAGATACTGTAGATCTAGCTGGTCTGTCATAATATAATAGAGACATTAGATCTAGCTGGTCTGTCATAATATAATAGAGACAGTATATCTAGCTGGTCTGTCATAATATAATAGAGACAGTAGATGTAGCTGGTCTGTCATAATATAATAGAGACAGTAGATCTAGCTGGTCTGTCATAATATAATAGAGACATTAGATCTAGCTGGTCTGTCATAATATAATAGAGACAGTAGATCTAGCTGGTCTGTCATAATATAATAGATGCTGTAGATCTAGCTGGTCTGTCATAATATAATAGAGAAAGTAGATCTAGCTGGTCTGTCATAATGTAATAGAGACATTAGATCTAGCTGGTCTGTCATAATATAATAGAGACAGTATATCTAGCTGGTCTGTCATAATATAATAGAGACAGTAGATCTTGCTGGTCTGTCATAATATAATAGAGACATTAGATCTAGCTGGTCTGTCATAATATAATAGAGACAGTATATCTAGCTGGTCTGTCATTATATAATAGATACTGTAGATCTAGCTGGTCTGTCATAATATAATAGAGACAGTAGATCTAGCTGGTCTGTCATAATATAATAGAGACATTAGATCTAGCTGGTCTGTCATAATATAATAGAGGGAGTAGATCTAGCTGGTCTGTCATAATGTAATAGAGACATTAGATCTAGCTGGTCTGTCATAATATAATAGAGACATTAGATCTAACTGGTCTGTCATAATATAATAGAGACAGTATATCTAGCTGGTCTGTCATAATATAATAGAGACAGTAGATCTAGCTGGTCTGTCATAATATAATAGAGACATTAGATCTAGTTGGTCTGTCATAATATAATAGAGGCAGTAGATCTAGCTGGTCTGTCATTATATAATAGAGACATTAGATCTAGCTGGTCTGTCATAATATAATAGAGACATTAGATCTAGCTGGTCTGCCATAATGTAATAGAGACATTAGATCTATCTGGTCTGTCATAATATAATAGAGACAGTATATCTAGCTGGTCTGTCATAATATAATAGAGACAGTAGATCTTGCTGGTCTGTCATAATATAATAGAGACATTAGATCTAGCTGCTCTTCATAATGTAATAGAGACATTAGATCTAGCTGGTCTGTCATAATGTAATAGAGACATTAGATCTAGCTGGTCTGTCATAATATAATAGAGACAGTATATCTAGCTGGTCTGTCATAATATAATAGAGACAGTAGATCTAGCTGGTCTGTCATAACATAATAGATACTGTAGATCTAGCTGGTCTGTCATAATATAATAGAGACATTAGATCTAGCTGGTCTGTCATAATATAATAGAGACAGTAGATCTAGCTGGTCTGTCATAATATAATAGAGACATTAGATCTAGCTGGTCTGTCATAATATAATAGAGGCAGTAGATCTAGCTGGTCTGTCATTATATAATAGAGACAGTATATCTAGCTGGTTTGTCATAATATAATAGAGACAGTAGATCTAGCTGGTCTGTCATAATGTAATAGAGACATTAGATCTAGCTGGTCTGTCATAATATAATAGAGACATTAGATCTAGCTGGTCTGTCATAATATAATAGAGACATTAGATCTAGCTGGTCTGTCATAATATAATAGAGGCAGTAGATCTAGCTGGTCTGTCATTATATAATAGAGACAGTATATCTAGCTGGTCTGTCATAATATAATAGAGACACTAGATCTAGCTGGTCTGTCATAATGTAATAGAGACATTAGATCTAGCTGGTCTGTCATAATATAATAGAGACATTAGATCTAGCTGGTCTGTCATAATATAATAGAGACATTAGATCTAGCTGGTCTGTCATAATATAATAGAGACAGTAGATCTAGCTGGCCTGTCATACTATAATAGATACTGTAGATCTAGCTGGTCTGTCATAATATAATAGAGACATTAGATCTAGCTGGTCTGTCATAATATAATAGAGACAGTATATCTAGCTGGTCTGTCATAATATAATAGAGACAGTAGATCTAGCTGGTCTGTCATAATATAATAGAGACAGTAGATCTAGCTGGTCTGTCATAATGTAATAGAGACATTAGATCTAGCTGGTCTGTCATAATATAATAGAGACAGTAGATCTAGCTGGTCTGTCATAATATAATAGAGACATTAGATCTAGCTGGTCTGTCATAATATAATAGAGGCAGTAGATCTAGCTGGTCTGTCATTATATAATAGAGACAGTATATCTAGCTGGTTTGTCATAATATAATAGAGACAGTAGATCTAGCTGGTCTGTCATAATGTAATAGAGACATTAGATCTAGCTGGTCTGTCATAATATAATAGAGACATTAGATCTAGCTGGTCTGTCATAATATAATAGAGACATTAGATCTAGCTGGTCTGTCATAATATAATAGAGACATTAGATCTAGCTGGTCTGTCATAATATAATAGAGACATTAGATCTAGCTGGTCTGCCATAATGTAATAGAGACATTAGATCTAGCTGGTCTGTCATAATGTAATAGAGACATTAGATCTAGCTGGTCTGTCATAATATAATAGAGACAGTAGATCTAGCTGGTCTGTCATAATATAATAGAGACATTAGATCTAGCTGGTCTGTCATAATATAATAGAGACAGTAGATCTAGCTGGTATGTCATTATATAATAGAGACATTAGATCTAGCTGGTCTGTCATAATATAATAGAGACATTAGATCTAGCTGGTCTGTCATAATGTAATAGAGACATTAGATCTAGCTGGTCTGTCATAATATAATAGAGACATTAGATCTAGCTGGTCTGTCATAATATAATAGAGACATTAGATCTAGCTGGTCTGTCATAATATAATAGAGACAGTAGATCTAGCTGGCCTGTCATACTATAACAGATACTGTAGATCTAGCTGGTCTGCCATAATATAATAGAGACATTAGATCTAGCTGGTCTGTCATAATATAAGAGAGACAGTATATCTAGCTGGTCTGTCATAATATAATAGAGACAGTAGATCTAGCTGGTCTGTCATAATATAATAGAGACAGTAGATCTAGCTGGTCTGTCATAATATAATAGAGACATTAGATCTAGCTGGTCTGTCATAATATAATAGAGGCAGTAGATCTAGCTGGTCTGTCATTATATAATAGATACTGTAGATCTAGCTGGTCTGTCATAATATAATAGAGACATTAGATCTAGCTGGTCTGTCATAATATAATAGAGACAGTAGATCTAGCTGGCCTGTCATACTATAACAGATACTGTAGATCTAGCTGGTCTGTCATAATATAATAGAGACAGTAGATCTAGCTGGTCTGTCATAATATAATAGAGACATTAGATCTAGCTGGTCTGTCATAATATAATAGAGACATTAGATCTAGCTGGTCTGCCATAATGTAATAGAGACATTAGATCTAGCTGGTCTGTCATAATATAATAGAGACAGTAGATCTAGCTGGTCTGTCATAATGTAATAGAGACATTAGATCTAGCTGGTATGTCATAATATAATAGAGACATTAGATCTAGCTGGTATGTCATAATATAATAGATACAGTATATCTAGCTGGTCTGTCATAATATAATAGAGACAGTAGATCTTGCTGGTCTGTCATAATATAATAGAGACATTAGATCTAGCTGGTCTGTCATAATATAATAGAGACAGTATATCTAGCTGGTCTGTCATTATATAATAGATACTGTAGATCTAGCTGGTCTGTCATAATATAATAGAGACATTAGATCTAGCTGGTCTGTCATAATATAATAGAGACATTAGATCTAGCTGGTCTGTCATAATATAATAGAGACAGTAGATCTAGCTGGTCTGTCATAATATAATAGAGACATTAGATCTAGCTGGTCTGTCATAATATAATAGAGACAGTAGATCTAGCTGGTATGTCATAATATAATAGAGACAGTAGATCTGGCTGGTCTGTCATAATATAATAGAGACATTAGATCTAGCTGGTCTGTCATAATATAATAGAGACAGTAGATCTAGCTGGTCTGTCATAATATAATAGAGACAGTAGATCTAGCTGGTCTGTCATAATGTAATAGAGACATTAGATCTAGCTGGTCTGTCATAATATAATAGAGACAGTAGATCTAGCTGGCCTGTCATACTATAATAGATACTGTAGATCTAGCTGGTCTGTCATAATATAATAGAGACAGTAGATCTAGCTGGCATGTCATAATATAATAGATACTGTAGATCTAGCTGGTCTGTCATAATAAAATAGAGACATTAGATCTAGCTGGTCTGTCATAATATAATAGAGACAGTATATCTAGCTGGTCTGTCATAATATAATAGAGACAGTAGATCTAGCTGGTCTGTCATAATATAATAGAGACAGTAGATCTAGCTGGTCTGTCATAATATAATAGAGGCAGTAGATCTACCTGGTCTGTCATTATATAATAGAGACAGTAGATCTAGCTGGTCTGTCATAATATAATAGAGACATTAGATCTAGCTGGTCTGCCATAATGTAATAGAGACATTAGATCTAGCTGGTCTGTCATAATATAATAGAGACAGTATATCTAGCTGGTCTGTCATAATATAATAGAGACAGTAGATCTAGCTGGTCTGTCATAATATAATAGAAACATTAGATCTAGCTGGTCTGTCATAATGTAATAGAGACAGTATATCTAGCTGGTCTGTCATAATATAATAGAGACAGTATATCTAGCTGGTCTGTCATAATATAATAGAGACAGTAGATCTAGCTGGTCTGTCATAATATAATAGAGACAGTAGATCTAGCTGGTCTGTCATAATATAATAGAGACAGTAGATCTAGCTGGTCTGTCATAATATAGTAGAGACAGTAGATCTAGCTGGCCTGTCATAATATAATAGATACTGTAGATCTAGCTGGTCTGTCATAATATAATAGAGACATTAGATCTAGCTGGTCTGTCATAATGTAATAGAGACATTAGATCTAGCTGGCCTGTCATAATATAATAGAGACTGTAGATCTAGCTGGTCTGTCATAATAAAATAGATACTGTAGATCTAGCTGGTCTGTCATAATAAAATAGAGACATTAGATCTAGCTGGTCTGTCATAATATAATAGAGACATTAGATCTAGCTGGTCTGTCATAATATAATAGAGACAGTATCTCTAGCTGGTCTGTCATAATATAATAGAGACAGTAGATCTAGCTGGTCTGTCATAATATAATAGAGACATTAGATCTAGCTGGTCTGTCATAATATAATAGAGACATTAGATCTAGCTGGTCTGTCATAATATAATAGAGGCATTAGATCTAGCTGGTCTGTCATAATATAATAGAGACAGTAGATCTGGCTGGTCTGTCATAATATAATAGAGACATTAGATCTAGCTGGTCTGTCATAATATAATAGAGACAGTAGATCTAGCTGGTCTGTCATTATATAATAGAGACAGTAGATCTAGCTGGTCTGTCATAATGTAATAGAGACATTAGATCTAGCTGGTCTGTCATAATATAATAGAGACAGTAGATCTAGCTGGCCTGTCATACTATAATAGATACTGTAGATCTAGCTGGTCTGTCATAATATAATAGAGACAGTAGATCTAGCTGGTCAGTCATAATATAATAGAGACATTAGATCTAGCTGGTCTGTCATAATATAATAGAGACATTAGATCTAGCTGGTCTGTCATAATATAATAGAGACAGTAGATCTAGCTGGCCTGTCATACTATAATAGATACTGTAGATCTAGCTGGTCTGTCATAATATAATAGAGACAGTAGATCTAGCTGGCATGTCATAATATAATAGATACTGTAGATCTAGCTGGTCTGTCATAATAAAATAGAGACATTAGATCTAGCTGGTCTGTCATAATATAATAGAGACAGTATATCTAGCTGGTCTGTCATAATATAATAGAGACAGTAGATCTAGCTGGTCTGTCATAATATAATAGAGACATTAGATCTAGCTGGTCTGTCATAATATAATAGAGGCAGTAGATCTACCTGGTCTGTCATTATATAATAGAGACAGTAGATCTAGCTGGTCTGTCATAATATAATAGAGACATTAGATCTAGCTGGTCTGCCATAATGTAATAGAGACATTAGATCTAGCTGGTCTGTCATAATATAATAGAGACAGTAGATCTAGCTGGTCTGTCATAATATAATAGAGACAGTAGATCTAGCTGGTCTGTCATAATATAATAGAGACATTAGATCTAGCTGGTCTGTCATAATGTAATAGAGACAGTATATCTAGCTGGTCTGTCATAATATAATAGAGACAGTAGATCTAGCTGGTCTGTCATAATATAATAGAGACATTAGATCTAGCTGGTCTGTCATAATATAATAGAGACAGTATATCTAGCTGGTCTGTCATAATATAATAGAGACAGTAGATCTAGCTGGTCTGTCATAATATAATAGAGACATTAGATCTAGCTGGTCTGTCATAATATAATAGAGACAGTATATCTGGCTGGTCTGTCATAATATAATAGAGACAGTAGATCTAGCTGGTCTGTCATAATATAATAGAGACATTAGATCTAGCTGGTCTGTCATAATATAATAGAGGCAGTAGATCTAGCTGGTCTGTCATAATATAATAGAGACAGTAGATCTAGCTGGTCTGTCATAATATAATAGAGACATTAGATCTAGCTGGTCTGTCATAATATAATAGAGACAGTAGATCTAGCTGGTCTGTCATAATATAATAGAGACAGTAGATCTAGCTGGTCTGTCATAATGTAATAGAGACATTAGATCTAGCTGGTCTGTCATAATATAATAGAGACAGTAGATCTAGCTGGCCTGTCATACTATAATAGATACTGTAGATCTAGCTGGTCTGTCACACTATAATAGAGACAGTAGATCTAGCTGGCATGTCATAATATAATAGATACTGTAGATCTAGCTGGTCTGTCATAATATAATAGAGACATTAGATCTAGCTGGTCTGTCATAATATAATAGAGACAGTATATCTAGCTGGTCTGTCATAATATAATAGAGACAGTAGATCTAGCTGGTCTGTCATAATATAATAGAGACATTAGATCTAGCTGGTCTGTCATAATATAATAGAGGCAGTAGATCTACCTGGTCTGTCATTATATAATAGAGACAGTAGATCTAGCTGGTCTGTCATAATATAATAGAGACATTAGATCTAGCTGGTCTGCCATAATGTAATAGAGACATTAGATCTAGCTGGTCTGTCATAATATAATAGAGACAGTATATCTAGCTGGTCTGTCATAATATAATAGAGACAGTAGATCTAGCTGGTCTGTCATAATATAATAGAAACATTAGATCTAGCTGGTCTGTCATAATATAATAGAGACAGTAGATCTAGCTGGTCTGTCATAATATAATAGAGACAATATATCTAGCTGGTCTGTCAAAACATAATAGAGACATTAGATCTAGCTGGTCTGTCATAATATAATAGAGACAGTAGATCTAGCTGGTCTGTCATAATATAATAGAGACTGTAGATCTAGCTGGTCTGTCATAATATAATAGAGACAGTATATCTAGCTGGTCTGTCATAATATAATAGAGACAGTAGATCTAGCTGGCCTGTCATAATATAATAGAGACTGTAGATCTAGCTGGTCTGTCATAATATAATAGAGACATTAGATCTAGCTGGTCTGTCATAATATAATAGAGACATTAGATCTAGCTGGCCTGTCATAATATAATAGATACTGTAGATCTAGCTGGTCTGTCATAATATAATAGATACTGTAGATCTAGCTGGTCTGTCATAATAAAATAGAGACATTAGATCTAGCTGGTCTGTCATAATAAAATAGAGACATTAGATCTAGCTGGTCTGTCATAATATAATAGAGACAGTATCTCTAGCTGGTCTGTCATAATATAATAGAGACAGTAGATCTAGCTGGCCTGTCATACTATAATAGATACTGTAGATCTAGCTGGTCTGTCATAATATAATAGAGATACTGTAGATCTAGCTGGTCTGTCATAATATAATAGATACTGTAGATCTAGCTGGTCTGTCATAATATAATAGAGACATTAGATCTAGCTGGTCTGTCATAATATAATAGAGACAGTATATCTAGCTGGTCTGTCATAATATAATAGAGACAGTAGATCTAGCTGGTCTGTCATAATATAATAGAGACATTAGATCTAGCTGGTCTGTCATAATATAATAGAGGCAGTAGATCTACCTGGTCTGTCATTATATAATAGAGACAGTAGATCTAGCTGGTCTGTCATAATATAATAGAGACATTAGATCTAGCTGGTCTGCCATAATGTAATAGAGACATTAGATCTAGCTGGTCTGTCATAATATAATAGAGACAGTATATCTAGCTGGTCTGTCATGATATAATAGAGACAGTAGATCTAGCTGGTCTGTCATAATATAATAGAGACATTAGATCTAGCTGGTCTGTCATAATATAATAGAGACAGTATATCTAGCTGGTCTGTCATAATATAATAGAGACAGTATATCTAGCTGGTCTGTCATAATATAATAGAGACAGTAGATCTAGCTGGTCTGTCATTATATAATAGAGACAGTAGATCTAGCTGGTCTGTCATAATATATTAGAGACAGTATATCTAGCTGGTCTGTCATAATATAGTAGAGACAGTAGATCTAGCTGGCCTGTCATAATATAATAGATACTGTAGATCTAGCTGGTCTGTCATAATATAATAGAGACATTAGATCTAGCTGGTCTGTCATAATATAATAGAGACATTAGATCTAGCTGGCCTGTCATAATATAATAGATACTGTAGATCTAGCTGGTCTGTCATAATATAATAGATACTGTAGATCTAGCTGGTCTGTCATAATATAATAGAGACAGTAGATCTAGCTGGTCTGTCATAATATAATAGAGACATTAGATCTAGCTGGTCTGTCATAATATAATAGAGACAGTATCTCTAGCTGGTCTGTCATAATATAATAGAGACAGTAGATCTAGCTGGTCTGTCATAATATAATAGAGACATTAGATCTAGCTGGTCTGTCATAATATAATAGAGACATTAGATCTAGCTGGTCTGTCATAATATAATAGAGGCAGTAGATCTAGCTGGTCTGTCATAATATAATAGAGACAGTAGATCTGGCTGGTCTGTCATAATATAATAGAGACATTAGATCTAGCTGGTCTGTCATAATATAATAGAGACAGTAGATCTAGCTGGTCTGTCATAATATAATAGAGACAGTAGATCTAGCTGGTCTGTCATAATATAATAGAGACATTAGATCTAGCTGGTCTGTCATAATATAATAGAGACAGTAGATCTAGCTGGCCTGTCATACTATAATAGATACTGTAGATCTAGCTGGTCTGTCACAATATAATAGAGACAGTAGATCTAGCTGGCATGTCATAATATAATAGAGACAGTAGATCTAGCTGGTCTGTCATAATATAATAGAGACATTAGATCTAGCTGGTCTGTCATAATATAATAGAGACAGTAGATCTAGCTGGTCTGTCATAATATAATAGAGACATTAGATCTAGCTGGTCTGTCACAATATAATAGAGACAGTAGATCTAGCTGGCATGTCATAATATAATAGATACTGTAGATCTAGCTGGTCTGTCATAATAAAATAGAGACATTAGATCTAGCTGGTCTGTCATAATATAATAGAGACAGTATATCTAGCTGGTCTGTCATAATATAATAGAGACAGTAGATCTAGCTGGTCTGTCATAATATAATAGAGACATTAGATCTAGCTGGTCTGTCATAATATAATAGAGGCAGTAGATCTACCTGGTCTGTCATTATATAATAGAGACAGTAGATCTAGCTGGTCTGTCATAATATAATAGAGACATTAGATCTAGCTGGTCTGTCATAATGTAATAGAGACATTAGATCTAGCTGGTCTGTCATAATATAATAGAGACAGTATATCTAGCTGGTCTGTCATAATATAATAGAGACAGTAGATCTTGCTGGTCTGTCATAATATAATAGAAACATTAGATCTAGCTGGTCTGTCATAATGTAATAGAGACAGTATATCTAGCTGGTCTGTCATAATATAATAGAGACAGTAGATCTAGCTGGTCTGTCATAATATAATAGAGACATTAGATCTAGCTGGTCTGTCATAATATAATAGAGACAGTATATCTAGCTGGTCTGTCATTATATAATAGATACTGTAGATCTAGCTGGTCTGTCATAATATAATAGAGACATTAGATCTAGCTGGTCTGTCATAATATAATAGAGACAGTATATCTGGCTGGTCTGTCATAATATAATAGAGACAGTAGATCTAGCTGGTCTGTCATAATATAATAGAGACATTAGATCTAGCTGGTCTGTCATAATATAATAGAGGCAGTAGATCTAGCTGGTCTGTCATAATGTAATAGAGACAGTATATCTAGCTGGTCTGTCATAATATAACAGAGACAATATATCTAGCTGGTCTGTCATAATATAATAGAGACAGTAGATCTAGCTGGTCTGTCATAATATAATAGAGACAGTAGATCTAGCTGGTCTGTCATAATATAATAGAGACAGTATATCTAGCTGGTCTGTCATAATATAGTAGAGACAGTAGATCTAGCTGGCCTGTCATAATATAATAGATACTGTAGATCTAGCTGGTCTGTCATAATATAATAGAGACATTAGATCTAGCTGGTCTGTCATAATGTAATAGAGACATTAGATCTAGCTGGCCTGTCATAATATAATAGATACTGTAGATCTAGCTGGTCTGTCATAATAAAATAGATACTGTAGATCTAGCTGGTCTGTCATAATATAATAGAGACATTAGATCTAGCTGGTCTGTCATAATATAATAGAGACATTAGATCTAGCTGGTCTGTCATAATATAATAGATACTGTAGATCTAGTTGGTCTGTCATAATACAATAGAGACAGTAGATCTAGCTGGTCTGTCATAATATAATAGAGACAGTAGATCTAGCTGGTCTGTCATAATATAATAGAGACATTAGATCTAGCTGGTCTGTCATAATATAATAGAGACAGTAGATCTAGCTGGTCTGTCATAATATAATAGAGACAGTAGATCTGGCTGGTCTGTCATAATATAATAGAGACATTAGATCTAGCTGGTCTGTCATAATATAATAGAGACAGTAGATCTAGCTGGTCTGTCATAATATAATAGAGACAGTAGATCTAGCTGGTCTGTCATAATGTAATAGAGACATTAGATCTAGCTGGTCTGTCATAATATAATAGAGACAGTAGATCTAGCTGGCCTGTCATACTATAATAGATACTGTAGATCTAGCTGGTCTGTCATAATATAATAGAGACAGTAGATCTAGCTGGCATGTCATAATATAATAGAGACAGTAGATCTAGCTGGTCTGTCATAATGTAATAGAGACATTAGATCTAGCTGGTCTGTCATAATATAATAGAGACAGTAGATCTAGCTGGCCTGTCATACTATAATAGATACTGTAGATCTAGCTGGTCTGTCATAATATAATAGAGACATTAGATCTAGCTGGCCTGTCATAATATAATAGATACTGTAGATCTAGCTGGTCTGTCATAATATAATAGAGACATTAGATCTAGCTGGTCTGTCATAATATAATAGAGACAGTATATCTAGCTGGTCTGTCATAATATAATAGAGACAGTAGATCTAGCTGGTCTGTCATAATATAATAGAGACATTAGATCTAGCTGGTCTGTCATAATATAATAGAGGCAGTAGATCTACCTGGTCTGTCATTATATAATAGAGACAGTAGATCTAGCTGGTCTGTCATAATATAATAGAGACATTAGATCTAGCTGGTCTGCCATAATGTAATAGAGACATTAGATCTAGCTGGTCTGTCATAATATAATAGAGACAGTATATCTAGCTGGTCTGTCATAATATAATAGAGACAGTAGATCTAGCTGGTCTGTCATAATATAATAGAAACATTAGATCTAGCTGGTCTGTCATAATGTAATAGAGACAGTATATCTAGCTGGTCTGTCATAATATAATAGAGACAGTAGATCTAGCTGGTCTGTCATAATATAATAGAGACATTAGATCTAGCTGGTCTGTCATAATATAATAGAGACAGTAGATCTAGCTGGTCTGTCATAATATAATAGAGACAGTAGATCTAGCTGGTCTGTCATAATATAATAGAGACAGTAGATCTAGCTGGTCTGTCATAATATAATAGAGACAGTAGATCTGGCTGGTCTGTCATAATATAATAGAGACAGTAGATCTAGCTGGTCTGTCATAATATAATAGAGACATTAGATCTAGCTGGTCTGTCATAATATAATAGAGACAGTAGATCTAGCTGGTCTGTCATAATATAATAGAGACAGTAGATCTGGCTGGTCTGTCATAATATAATAGAGACATTAGATCTAGATGGTCTGTCATAATATAATAGAGACAGTAGATCTAGCTGGTCTGTCATAATATAATAGAGACAGTAGATCTAGCTGGTCTGTCATAATGTAATAGAGACATTAGATCTAGCTGGTCTGTCATAATATAATAGAGACAGTAGATCTAGCTGGCCTGTCATACTATAATAGATACTGTAGATCTAGCTGGTCTGTCACACTATAATAGAGACAGTAGATCTAGCTGGCATGTCATAATATAATAGATACTGTAGATCTAGCTGGTCTGTCATAATAAAATAGAGACATTAGATCTAGCTGGTCTGTCATAATATAATAGAGACAGTATATCTAGCTGGTCTGTCATAATATAATAGAGACAGTAGATCTAGCTGGTCTGTCATAATATAATAGAGACATTAGATCTAGCTGGTCTGTCATAATATAATAGAGGCAGTAGATCTACCTGGTCTGTCATTATATAATAGAGACAGTAGATCTAGCTGGTCTGTCATAATATAATAGAGACATTAGATCTAGCTGGTCTGCCATAATGTAATAGAGACATTAGATCTAGCTGGTCTGTCATAATATAATAGAGACAGTATATCTAGCTGGTCTGTCATAATATAATAGAGACAGTAGATCTTGCTGGTCTGTCATAATATAATAGAGACATTAGATCTAGCTGGTCTGTCATAATGTAATAGAGACAGTAGATCTAGCTGGTCTGTCATAATATAACAGAGACAATATATCTAGCTGGTCTGTCAAAACATAATAGAGACAGTAGATCTAGCTGGTCTGTCATAATATAATAGAGACAGTAGATCTAGCTGGTCTGTCATTATATAATAGAGACAGTAGATCTAGCTGGTCTGTCATAATATATTAGAGACAGTATATCTAGCTGGTCTGTCATAATATAGTAGAGACAGTAGATCTAGCTGGCCTGTCATAATATAATAGATACTGTAGATCTAGCTGGTCTGTCATAATATAATAGAGACATTAGATCTAGCTGGTCTGTCATAATGTAATAGAGACATTAGATCTAGCTGGCCTGTCATAATATAATAGATACTGTAGATCTAGCTGGTCTGTCATAATAAAATAGATACTGTAGATCTAGCTGGTCTGTCATAATAAAATAGAGACATTAGATCTAGCTGGTCTGTCATAATATAATAGAGACAGTATCTCTAGCTGGTCTGTCATAATATAATAGAGACAGTAGATCTAGCTGGTCTGTCATAATATAATAGAGACATTAGATCTAGCTGGTCTGTCATAATATAATAGAGACATTAGATCTAGCTGGTCTGTCATAATATAATAGAGGCAGTAGATCTAGCTGGTCTGTCATTATATAATAGAGACAGTAGATCTAGCTGGTCTGTCATAATGTAATAGAGACATTAGATCTAGCTGGTCTGTCATAATATAATAGAGACAGTAGATCTAGCTGGCCTGTCATACTATAATAGATACTGTAGATCTAGCTGGTCTGTCATAATATAATAGAGACAGTAGATCTAGCTGGTCTGTCATAATATAATAGAGACAGTAGATCTAGCTGGTCTGTCATAATGTAATAGAGACATTAGATCTAGCTGGTCTGTCATAATATAATAGAGACAGTAGATCTAGCTGGCCTGTCATACTATAATAGATACTGTAGATCTAGCTGGTCTGTCATACTATAATAGATACTGTAGATCTGTCATAATATAATAGATACTGTAGATCTAGCTGGTCTGTCATAATATAAATAGAGAAATTAGATCTAGCTGGTCTGTCATAATATAATAGAGACAGTATATCTAGCTGGTCTGTCATAATATAATAGAGACAGTAGATCTAGCTGGTCTGTCATAATATAATAGAGACAGTAGATCTAGCTGGTCTGTCATAATATAATAGAGGCAGTAGATCTACCTGGTCTGTCATTATATAATAGAGACAGTAGATCTAGCTGGTCTGTCATAATATAATAGAGACATTAGATCTAGCTGGTCTGCCATAATGTAATAGAGACATTAGATCTAGCTGGTCTGTCATAATATAATAGAGACAGTATATCTAGCTGGTCTGTCATGATATAATTGAGACAGTAGATCTTGCTGGTCTGTCATAATATAATAGAGACATTAGATCTAGCTGGTCTGTCATAATATAATAGAGACAGTATATCTAGCTGGTCTGTCATAATATAATAGAGACAATATATCTAGCTGGTCTGTCATAATAGCTGGTCTGTCATAATATAATAGAGACAGTAGATCTAGCTGGTCTGTCATAATATAATAGAGACATTAGATCTAGCTGGTCTGTCATAATATATTAGAGACAGTAGATCTAGCTGGTCTGTCATAATATAATAGAGACAGTAGATCTAGCTGGTCTGTCATAATATAATAGATACTGTAGATCTAGCTGGTCTGTCATAATATAATAGAGACATTAGATCTAGCTGGTCTGTCATAATGTAATAGAGACATTAGATCTAGCTGGCCTGTCATAATATAATAGATACTGTAGATCTAGCTGGTCTGTCATAATATAATAGATACTGTAGATCTAGCTGGTCTGTCATAATATAATAGAGACAGTAGATCTAGCTGGTCTGTCATAATATAATAGAGACATTAGATCTAGCTGGTCTGTCATAATATAATAGAGACAGTATCTCTAGCTGGTCTGTCATAATATAATAGAGACAGTAGATCTAGCTGGTCTGTCATAATATAATAGAGACAGTAGATCTAGCTGGTCTGTCATAATATAATAGAGACATTAGATCTAGCTGGTCTGTCATAATATAATAGAGACAGTAGATCTAGCTGGTCTGTCATAATATAATAGAGACAGTAGATCTGGCTGGTCTGTCATAATATAATAGAGACATTAGATCTAGCTGGTCTGTCATAATATAATAGAGGGAGTAGATCTAGCTGGTCTGTCATTATATAATAGAGACATTAGATCTAGCTGGTCTGTCATAATGTAATAGAGACATTAGATCTAGCTGGTCTGTCATAATATAATAGAGACAGTAGATCTAGCTGGCCTGTCATACTATAATAGATACTGTAGATCTAGCTGGTCTGTCACAATATAATAGAGACAGTAGATCTAGCTGGCATGTCATAATATAATAGATACTGTAGATCTAGCTGGTCTGTCATAATATAATAGAGACATTAGATCTAGCTGGTCTGTCATAATATAATAGAGACAGTATATCTAGCTGGTCTGTCATAATATAATAGAGACAGTAGATCTAGCTGGTCTGTCATAATATAATAGAGACATTAGATCTAGCTGGTCTGTCATAATATAATAGAGGCAGTAGATCTACCTGGTCTGTCATTATATAATAGAGACAGTAGATCTAGCTGGTCTGTCATAATATAATAGAGACATTAGATCTAGCTGGTCTGCCATAATGTAATAGAGACATTAGATCTAGCTGGTCTGTCATAATATAATAGAGACAGTATATCTAGCTGGTCTGTCATGATATAATTGAGACAGTAGATCTTGCTGGTCTGTCATAATATAATAGAAACATTAGATCTAGCTGGTCTGTCATAATGTAATAGAGACAGTATATCTAGCTGGTCTGTCATAATATAACAGAGACAATATATCTAGCTGGTCTGCCAAAACATAATAGAGACAGTAGATCTAGCTGGTCTGTCATAATATAATAGAGACAGTAGATCTAGCTGGTCTGTCATTATATAATAGAGACAGTAGATCTAGCTGGTCTGTCATAATATATTAGAGACAGTATATCTAGCTGGTCTGTCATAATATAGTAGAGACAGTAGATCTAGCTGGCCTGTCATAATATAATAGATACTGTAGATCTAGCTGGTCTGTCATAATATAATAGAGACATTAGATCTAGCTGGTCTGTCATAATGTAATAGAGACATTAGATCTAGCTGGCCTGTCATAATATAATAGATACTGTAGATCTAGCTGGTCTGTCATAATAAAATAGATACTGTAGATCTAGCTGGTCTGTCATAATAAAATAGAGACATTAGATCTAGCTGGTCTGTCATAATATAATAGAGACATTAGATCTAGCTGGTCTGTCATAATATAATAGAGACAGTATCTCTAGCTGGTCTGTCATAATATAATAGAGACAGTAGATCTAGCTGGTCTGTCATAATGTAATAGAGACATTAGATCTAGCTGGCCTGTCATAATATAATAGATACTGTAGATCTAGCTGGTCTGTCATAATAAAATAGATACTGTAGATCTAGCTGGTCTGTCATAATATAATAGAGACAGTATATCTAGCTGGTCTGTCATAATATAATAGAGACAGTATATCTAGCTGGCCTGTCATAACATAATAGATACTGTAGATCTAGCTGGTCTGTCATAATATAATAGAGACATTAGATCTAGCTGGTCTGTCATAATATAATAGAGACAGCATATCTAGCTGGTCTCTCATAATATAATAGAGACAGTAGATCTAGCTGGTCTGTCATAATATAATAGAGACAGTAGATCTAGCTGGTCTGTCATAATATAATAGAGGCAGTAGATCTGGCTGGTCTGTCATTATATAATAGAGACAGCAGATCTAGCTGGTCTGTCATAATATAATAGAGACATTAGATCTAGCTGGTCTGCCATAATGTAATAGAGACATTAGATCTAGCTGGTCTGTCATAATATAATAGAGACAGTATATCTAGCTGGTCTGTCATAATATAATAGAGACAGTAGATCTTGCTGGTCTGTCATAATATAATAGAGACATTAGATCTAGCTGCTCTGTCATAATGTAATAGAGACATTAGATCTAGCTGGTCTGTCATAATGTAATAGAGACATTAGATCTAGCTGGTCTGTCATAATATAATAGAGACAGCATATCTAGCTGGTCTGTCATAATATAATAGAGACAGTAGATCTAGCTGGCCTGTCATAACATAATAGATACTGTAGATCTAGCTGGTCTGTCATAATATAATAGAGACAGTAGATCTAGCTGGTCTGTCATAATATAATAGAGACAGTAGATCCAGCTGGTCTGTCATAATATAATAGAGACATTAGATCTAGCTGGTCTGTCATAATATAATAGAGGCAGTAGATCTAGCTGGTCTGTCATTATATAATAGAGACAGTATATCTAGCTGGTTTGTCATAATATAATAGAGACAGTAGATCTAGCTGGTCTGTCATAATGTAATAGAGACATTAGATCTAGCTGGTCTGTCATAATATAATAGAGACATTAGATCTAGCTGGTCTGTCATAATGTAATAGAGACATTAGATCTAGCTGGTCTGTCATAATATAATAGAGACAGTAGATCTAGCTGGCCTGTCATACTATAATAGATACTGTAGATCTAGCTGGTCTGTCATAATATAATAGAGACATTAGATCTAGCTGGTCTGTCATAATATAATAGAGACAGTAGATCTAGCTGGTCTGTCATAATATAATAGAGACAGTAGATCTAGCTGGTCTGTCATAATATAATAGAGACAATAGATCTAGCTGGTCTGTCATAATATAATAGAGACAGTATATCTAGCTGGTCTGTCATAATATAATAGAGACAGTAGATCTAGCTGGCCTGTCATAACATAATAGATACTGTAGATCTAGCTGGTCTGTCATAATATAATAGAGACATTAGATCTAGCTGGTCTGTCATAATATAATAGAGACAGTAGATCTAGCTGGTCTGTCATAATATAATAGAGACATTAGATCTAGCTGGTCTGTCATAATATAATAGAGGCAGTAGATCTAGCTGGTCTGTCATTATATAATAGAGACAGCATATCTAGCTGGTTTGTCATAATATAATAGAGACAGTAGATCTAGCTGGTCTGTCATAATGTAATAGAGACATTAGATCTAACTGGTCTGTCATAATATAATAGAGACATTAGATCTAGCTGGTCTGTCATAATATAATAGAGACATTAGATCTAGCTGGTCTGTCATAATATAATAGAGACAGTAGATCTAGCTGGCCTGTCATACTATAATAGATACTGTAGATCTAGCTGGTCTGTCATAATATAATAGAGACATTAGATCTAGCTGGTCTGTCATAATATAATAAAGACAGTATATCTAGCTGGTCTGTCATAATATAATAGAGACAGTAGATCTAGCTGGTCTGTCATAATATAATAGAGACAGTAGATCTAGCTGGTCTGTCATAATATAATAGAGACATTAGATCTAGCTGGTCTGTCATAATATAATAGAGGCAGTAGATCTAGCTGGTCTGTCATTATATAATAGATACTGTAGATCTAGCTGGTCTGTCATAATATAATAGAGACATTAGATCTAGCTGGTCTGTCATAATATAATAGAGACAGTAGATCTAGCTGGCCTGTCATACTATAACAGATACTGTAGATCTAGCTGGTCTGTCATAATATAATAGAGACATTAGATCTAGCTGGTCTGTCATAATATAATAGAGACAGTATATCTAGCTGGTCTGTCATAATATAATAGAGACAGTAGATCTAGCTGGTCTGTCATAATATAATAGAGACAGTAGATCTAGCTGGTCTGTCATAATATAATAGAGACATTAGATCTAGCTGGTCTGTCATAATATAATAGAGGCAGTAGATCTAGCTGGTCTGTCATTATATAATAGATACTGTAGATCTAGCTGGTCTGTCATAATATAATAGAGACATTAGATCTAGCTGGTCTGCCATAATGTAATAGAGACATTAGATCTAGCTGGTCTGTCATAATATAATAGAGACAGTATATCTAGCTGGTCTGTCATAATATAATAGAGACAGTAGATCTTGCTGGTCTGTCATAATATAATAGAGACATTAGATCTAGCTGGTCTGTCATAATATAATAGAGACAGTATATCTAGCTGGTCTGTCATTATATAATAGATACTGTAGATCTAGCTGGTCTGTCATAATATAATAGAGACATTAGATCTAGCTGGTCTGTCATAATATAATAGAGACAGTAGATCTAGCTGGCCTGTCATACTATAACAGATACTGTAGATCTAGCTGGTCTGTCATAATGTAATAGAGACATTAGATCTAGCTGGTCTGTCATAATATAATAGAGACAGTAGATCTAGCTGGTCTGTCATAATATAATAGAGACAGTATATCTAACTGGTCTGTCATAATATAATAGAGACAGTAGATCTAGCTGGTCTGTCATAATATAATAGAGACATTAGATCCAGCTGGTCTGTCATAATATAATAGAGACAGTATATCTAGCTGGTCTGTCATAATATAATAGAGACAGTAGATCTAGCTGGTCTGTCATAATATAATAGATAAATTAGATCTAGCTGGTTTGTCATTATATAATAGAGGCAGTAGATCTAGCTGGTCTGTCATAATATAATAGAGACATTAGATCTAGCTGGTCTGTCATAATATAATAGAGACATTAGATCTAGCTGGTATGTCATAATATAATAGAGACAGTAGATCTAGCTGGTCTGTCATAATATAATAGAGACAGTATATCTAGCTGGTCTGTCATAATATAATAGAGACAGTAGATCTAGCTGGTCTGTCATAATATAATAGAGACATTAGATCTAGCTGGTCTGTCATAATATAATAGAGACATTAGATCTAGCTGGTATGCCATAATGTAATAGAGACATTAGATCTAGCTGGTCTGTCATAATATAATAGAGACAGTAGATCTAGCTGGTCTGTCATAATGTAATAGAGACATTAGATCTAGCTGGTCTGTCATAATATAATAGAGACATTAGATCTAGCTGGTATGTCATAATATAATAGAGACAGTATATCTAGCTGGTCTGTCATAATATAATAGAGACAGTAGATCTAGCTGGTCTGTCATAATATAATAGAGACATTAGATCTAGCTGGTCTGTCATAATATAATAGAGACAGTATATCTAGCTGGTCTGTCATTATATAATAGATACTGTAGATCTAGCTGGTCTGTCATAATATAATAGAGACAGTAGATCTAGCTGGTCTGTCATAATGTAATAGAGACATTAGATCTAGCTGGTCTGTCAAAATATAATAGAGACAGTAGATCTAGCTGGCCTGTCATACTATAATAGATACTGTAGATCTAGCTGGTCTGTCATACTATAATAGAGACAGTAGATCTAGCTGGCATGTCATAATATAATAGATACTGTAGATCTAGCTGGTCTGTCATAATAAAATAGAGACATTAGATCTAGCTGGTCTGTCATAATATAATAGAGACAGTATATCTAGCTGGTCTGTCATAATATAATAGAGACAGTAGATCTAGCTGGTCTGTCATAATATAATAGAGACATTAGATCTAGCTGGTCTGTCATAATATAATAGAGGCAGTAGATCTACCTGGTCTGTCATTATATAATAGAGACAGTAGATCTAGCTGGTCTGTCATAATATAATAGAGACATTAGATCTAGCTGGTCTGCCATAATGTAATAGAGACATTAGATCTAGCTGGTCTGTCATAATATAATAGAAACATTAGATCTAGCTGGTCTGTCATAATATAATAGAGACAGAATATCTAGCTGGTCTGTCATAATATAATAGAGACAGTAGATCTAGCTGGTCTGTCATTATATAATAGAGACAGTAGATCTAGCTGGTCTGTCATAATATATTAGAGACAGTATATCTAGCTGGTCTGTCATAATATAATAGAGACAGTAGATCTAGCTGGCCTGTCATAATATAATAGATACTGTAGATCTAGCTGGTCTGTCATAATATAATAGAGACATTAGATCTAGCTGGTCTGTCATAATGTAATAGAGACATTAGATCTAGCTGGCCTGTCATAATATAATAGATACTGTAGATCTAGCTGGTCTGTCATAATAAAATAGATACTGTAGATCTAGCTGGTCTGTCATAATAAAATAGAGACATTATATCTAGCTGGTCTGTCATAATATAATAGAGACATTAGATCTAGCTGGTCTGTCATAATATAATAGAGACAGTATCTCTAGCTGGTCTGTCATAATATAATAGAGACAGTAGATCTAGCTGGTCTGTCATAATATAATAGAGACATTAGATCTAGCTGGTCTGTCATAATATAATAGAGACATTAGATCTAGCTGGTCTGTCATAATATAATAGAGACAGTAGATCTAGCTGGCCTGTCATACTATAACAGATACTGTAGATCTAGCTGGTCTGTCATAATATAACAGAGACATTAGATCTAGCTGGTCTGTCATAATATAATAGAGACAGTATATCTAGCTGGTCTGTCATAATATAATAGAGACAGTAGATCTAGCTGGTCTGTCATAATATAATAGAGACAGTAGATCTAGCTGGTCTGTCATAATATAATAGAGACATTAGATCTAGCTGGTCTGTCATAATATAATAGAGGCAGTAGATCTAGCTGGTCTGTCATTATATAATAGATACTGTAGATCTAGCTGGTCTGTCATAATATAATAGAGACATTAGATCTAGCTGGTCTGTCATAATATAATAGAGACAGTAGATCTAGCTGGCCTGTCATACTATAACAGATACTGTAGATCTAGCTGGTCTGTCATAATATAATAGAGACATTAGATCTAGCTGGTCTGTCATAATATAATAGAGACAGTATATCTAGCTGGTCTGTCATAATATAATAGAGACATTAGATCTAGCTGGTCTGCCATAATGTAATAGAGACATTAGATCTAGCTGGTCTGTCATAATATAATAGAGACAGTATATCTAGCTGGTCTGTCATAATATAATAGAGACATTAGATCTAGCTGGTCTGCCATAATGTAATAGAGACATTAGATCTAGCTGGTCTGTCATAATATAATAGAGACAGTATATCTAACTGGTCTGTCATAATATAATAGAGACAGTAGATCTAGCTGGTCTGTCATAATATAATAGAGACATTAGATCTAGCTGGTCTGTCATAATATAATAGAGACAGTAGATCTAGCTGGTCTGTCATAATATAATAGAGACAGTAGATCTAGCTGGTCTGTCATAATATAATAGAGAAATTAGATCTAGCTGGTCTGTCATAATATAATAGAGACAGTAGATCTAGCTGGTCTGTCATAATATAATAGAGACATTAGATCTAGCTGGTCTGTCATAATATAATAGAGACATTAGATCTAGCTGGTATGTCATAATATAATAGAGACAGTAGATCTAGCTGGTCTGTCATAATATAATAGAGACAGTAGATCTAGCTGGTCTGTCATAATATAATAGATACTGTAGATCTAGCTGGTCTGTCATAATATAATAGAGACATTAGATCTAGCTGGTATGTCATAATATAATAGAGACAGTATATCTAGCTGGTCTGTCATAATATAATAGAGACAGTAGATCTAGCTGGTCTGTCATAATATAATAGAGACATTAGATCTAGCTGGTCTGTCATAATATAATAGAGCAAGTAGATCTAGCTGGTCTGTCATTATATAATAGAGACAGTAGATCTAGCTGGTCTGTCATAATGTAATAGAGACATTAGATCTAGCTGGTCTGTCATAATATAATAGAGACAGTAGATCTAGCTGGTCTGTCATAATATAATAGAGACAGTATATCTAGCTGGTCTGTCATAATATAATAGAGACAGTAGATCTACCTGGCCTGTCATAATATAACAGATACTGTAGATCTAGCTGGTCTGCCATAATATAATAGAGACATTAGATCTAGCTGGTCTGTCATAATATAATAGAGACAGTAGATCTAGCTGGTCTGTCATAATATAATAGAGACAGTAGATCTAGCTGGTCTGTCATAATATAATAGAGACAGTAGAACTAGCTGGTCTGTCATAATATAATAGAGACATTAGATCTAGCTGGTCTGTCATAATATAATAGAGGCAGTAGATCTAGCTGGTCTGTCATAATATAATAGAGACAGTAGATCTAGCTGGCCTGACAGTAGATCTAGCTGGTCTGTCATAATATAATAGAGACATTAGATCTAGCTGGTCTGTCATAATATAATAGAGACAGTATATCTAGCTGGTCTGTCATATTATAATAGAGACAGTAGATCTAGCTGGTCTGTCATAATATAATAGAGACATTAGATCTAGCTGGTCTGTCATAATATAATAGAGGCAGTAGATCTAGCTGGTCTGATATTATATAATAGATACTGTAGATCTAGCTGGTCTGTCATAATATAATAGAGACATTAGATCTAGCTGGTCTGCCATAATGTAATAGAGACATTAGATCTAGCTGGTCTGTCATAATATAATAGAGACAGTATATCTAGCTGGTCTGTCATAATATAATAGAGACAGTAGATCTTGCTGGTCTGTCATAATATAATAGAGACATTAGATCTAGATGGTCTGTCATAATATAATAGAGACAGTATATCTAGCTGGTCTGTCATTATATAATAGATACTGTAGATCTAGCTGGTCTGTCATAATATAATAGAGACATTAGATCTAGCTGGTCTGTCATAATATAATAGAGACAGTAGATCTAGCTGGCCTGTCATAATATAATAGATAATGTAGATCTAGCTGGTCTGTCATAATATAATAGAGACATTAGATCTAGCTGGTCTGTCATAATATAATAGAGACAGTATATCTAGCTGGTCTGTCATAATATAATAGAGACAGTAGATCTATCTGGTCTGTCATAATATAATAGAGACATTAGATCTAGCTGGTCTGTCATAATATAATAGAGCAAGTAGATCTAGCTGGTCTGTCATTATATAATAGAGACAGTAGATCTAGCTGGTCTGTCATAATGTAATAGAGACATTAGATCTAGCTGGTCTGTCATAATATAATAGAGACATTAGATCTAGCTGGTCTGTCATAATATAATAGAGACATTAGATCTAGCTGGTCTGTCATAATATAATAGAGACAGTAGATCTACCTGGTCTGTCATAATATAATAGAGACATTAGATCTAGCTGGTCTGCCATAATATAATAGAGACATTAGATCTAGCTGGTCTGTCATAATATAATAGAGACAGTAGATCTAGCTGGTCTGTCATAATATAATAGAGACAGTAGATCTAGCTGGTCTGTCATAATATAATAGAGACAGTAGAACTAGCTGGTCTGTCATAATATAATAGAGACATTAGATCTAGCTGGTCTGTCATAATATAATAGAGGCAGTAGATCTAGCTGGTCTGTCATAATATAATAGAGACAGTAGATCTAGCTGGCCTGTCATACTATAATAGATACTGTAGATCTAGCTGGTCTGTCATAATATAATAGAGACATTAGATCTAGCTGGTCTGTCATAATATAATAGAGACAGTATATCTAGCTGGTCTGTCATATTATAATAGAGACAGTAGATCTAGCTGGTCTGTCATAATATAATAGAGACATTAGATCTAGCTGGTCTGTCATTAATATAATAGAGGCAGTAGATCTAGCTGGTCTGATATTATATAATAGATACTGTAGATCTAGCTGGTCTGTCATAATATAATAGAGACATTAGATCTAGCTGGTCTGCCATAATGTAATAGAGACATTAGATCTAGCTGGTCTGTCATAATATAATAGAGACATTAGATCTAGCTGGTCTGTCATAATATAATAGAGACAGTAGATCTAGCTGGTATGTCATAATATAATAGAGACATTAGATCTAGATGGTCTGTCATAATATAATAGAGACAGTAGATCTAGCTGGTCTGTCATTATATAATAGAGACTGTAGATCTAGCTGGTCTGTCATAATATAATAGAGACATTAGATCTAGCTGGTCTGTCATAATATAATAGAGACAGTAGATCTAGCTGGCCTGTCATACTATAATAGATACTGTAGATCTAGCTGGTCTGTCATAATATAATAGAGACATTAGATCTAGCTGGTCTGTCATAATATAATAGAGACAGTAGATCTAGCTGGTCTGTCATAATATAATAGAGACAGTAGATCTAGCTGGTCTGTCATAATATAATAGAGACATTAGATCTAGCTGGTCTGTCATAATATAATAGAGACATTAGATCTAGCTGGTCTGTCATAATAATAGAATAGATCTAGCTGGTCTGTCATAATATAATAGATACATTAGATCTAGCTGGTCTGCCATAATGTAAAAGAGACATTAGATCTAGCTGGTCTGTCATAATATAATAGAGACAGTAGATCTAGCTGGTCTGTCATAATATAATAGAGACAGTATATCTAGCTGGTCTGTCATAATATAATAGAGACATTAGATCTAGCTGGTCTGTCATAATATAATAGAGACAGTATATCTAGCTGGTCTGTCATAATATAATAGAGCCAGTAGATCTAGCTGGTCTGTCATAATATAATAGAGACATTAGATCTAGCTGGTCTGTCATAATATAATAGAGACAGTAGATCTAGCTGGTCTGTCATAATATAATAGAGACATTAGATCTAGCTGGTCTGTCATAATATAATAGAGACATTAGATCTAGCTGGTCTGTCATAATGTAATAGAGACAGTAGATCTAGCTGGTCTGTCATAATATAATAGAGACAGTAGATCTAGCTGGCCTGTCATAATATAATAGATACTGTAGATCTAGCTGGTCTGTCATAATATAATAGAGACATTAGATCTAGCTGGTATGTCATAATATAATAGAGACAGTAGATCTAGCTGGTCTGTCATAATATAATAGAGACAGTAGATCTAGCTGGTCTGTCATAATATAATAGAGACAGTAGATCTAGCTGGCCTGTCATAATATAATAGATACTGTAGATCTAGCTGGTCTGTCATAATATAATAGAGACAGTAGATCTAGCTGGTCTGTCATAATATAATAGAGACAGTAGATCTAGCTGGCCTGTCATACTATAATAGATACTGTAGATCTAGCTGGTCTGTCATAATATAATAGAGACATTAGATCTAGCTGGTCTGTCATAATATAATAGAGACAGTATATCTAGCTGGTCTGTCATAATATAATAGAGACAGTAGATCTTGCTGGTCTGTCATAATATAATAGAGACATTAGATCTAGATGGTCTGTCATAATATAATAGAGACAGTAGATCTAGCTGGTCTGTCATTATATAATAGAGACATTAGATCTAGCTGGTCTGTCATAATATAATAGAGACATTAGATCTAGCTGGTCTGTCATAATATAATAGAGACAGTAGATCTAGCTGGCCTGTCATACTATAATAGATACTGTAGATCTAGCTGGTCTGTCATAATATAATAGAGACATTAGATCTAGCTGGTCTGTCATAATATAATAGAGACAGTAGATCTAGCTGGTCTGTCATAATATAATAGAGACAGTAGATCTAGCTGGTCTGTCATAATATAATAGAGGCATTAGATCTAGCTGGTCTGTCATAATATAATAGAGACATTAGATCTAGCTGGTCTGTCATAATATAATAGAGACATTAGATCTAGCTGGTCTGTCATAATATAATAGAGACATTAGATCTAGCTGGTCTGCCATAATGTAATAGAGACATTAGATCTAGCTGGTCTGTCATAATATAATAGAGACAGTATATCTAGCTGGTCTGTCATAATATAATAGAGACAGTAGATCTAGCTGGTCTGTCATAATATAATAGAGACATTAGATCTAGCTGGTCTGTCATAATATAATAGAGACAGTATATCTAGCTGGTCTGTCATAATATAATAGAGACAGTATATCTAGCTGGTCTGTCATAATATAATAGAGACAGTAGATCTAGCTGGTCTGTCATAATATAATAGAGGCAGTAGATCTAGCTGGTGTGTCATAATATAATAGAGACATTAGATCTAGCTGGTCTGTCATAATGTAATAGAGACATTATATCTAGCTGGTCTGTCAAAATGTAATAGAGAAAGTAGATCTAGTTGGTCTGTCATAATATAATAGAGACATTAGATCTAGCTGGTCTGTCATAATATAATAGAGGCAGTAGATCTAGCTGGTCTGTCATTATATAATAGATACTGTAGATCTAGCTGGTCTGTCATAATATAATAGAGAAATTAGATCTAGCTGGTATGTCATAATATAATAGAGACAGTATATCTAGCTGGTCTGTCATAATATAATAGATACTGTAGATCTAGCTGGTCTTTCATAATAAAATAGAGACATTAGATCTAGCTGGTCTGTCATAATATAATAGAGGCAGTAGATCTAGCTGGTCTGTCATTATATAATAGATACTGTAGATCTAGCTGGTCTGTCATAATATAATAGAGAAACTAGATCTAGCTGGTTTGTCATAATATAATAGAGACAGTATATCTAGCTGGTCTGTCATAATATAATAGATACTGTAGATCTAGCTGGTCTGTCATAATAAAATAGAGACATTAGATCTAGCTGGTATGTCATAATATAATAGAGACAGTATATCTAGCTGGTCTGTCATAATATAATAGAGACAGTAGATCTAGCTGGTCTGTCATAATATAATAGAGACATTAGATCTAGCTGGTCTGTCATAATATAATAGAGGCAGTAGATCTAGCTGGTCTGTCATTATATAATAGAGACAGTAGATCTAGCTGGTCTGTCATAATATAATAGAGACATTAGATCTAGATGGTCTGTCATAATGTAATAGAGACATTAGATCTAGCTGGTCTGTCATAATATAATAGAGACAGTAGATCTAGCTGGTCTGTCATAATATAATAGAGACATTAGATCTAGCTGGTCTGTCATAATATAATAGAGACATTCGATCTAGTTGGTCTGTCATAATGTAATAGAGACATTAGATCTAGCTGGTCTGTCATAATATAATAGAGACATTAGATCTAGCTGGTCTGTCATAATATAATAGAGACAGTAGATCTAGCTGGTCTGTCATAATATAATAGAGACATTAGATCTAGATGGTCTGTCATAATGTAATAGAGACATTAGATCTAGCTGGTCTGTCATAATATAATAGAGACAGTAAATCTAGCTGGTCTGTCATAATATAATAGAGACAGTAGATCTAGCTGGTCTGTCATAATATAATAGAGACATTAGATCTAGCTGGTCTGTCATAATGTAATAGAGACATTAGATCTAGCTGGTCTGTCATAATATAATAGAGACAGTAGATCTAGCTGGTCTGTCATAATATAATAGAGACAGTAGATCTAGCTGGCCTGTCATAATATAATAGAGACATTAGATCTAGCTGGTCTGTCATATTATAATAGAGGCAGTAGATCTAGCTGGTCTGTCATTATATAATAGAGGCAGTATATCTAGCTGGTCTGTCATAATATAATAGAGACATTAGATCTAGCTGGTCTGTCATAATGTAATAGAGACATTAGATCTAGCTGGTCTGTCATAATATAATAGAGACAGTATATCTAGCTGGTCTGTCATAATATAATAGAGACATTAGATCTAGCTGGTATGTCATAATATAATAGAGACAGTATATCTAGCTGGTCTGTCATAATATAATAGAGACAGTAGATCTAGCTGGCCTGTCATAATATAATAGATACTGTAGATCTAGCTGGTCTGTCATAATATAATAGAGACATTAGATCTAGCTGGTATGTCATAATATAATAGAGACAGTAGATCTAGCTGGTCTGTCATAATATAATAGAGACAGTAGATCTAGCTGGTCTGTCATAATATAATAGAGACATTAGATCTAGCTGGTCTGTCATAATATAATAGAGGCAGTAGATCTAGCTGGTCTGTCATTATATAATAGAGACATTAGATCTAGATGGTCTGCCATAATGTAATAGAGACATTAGATCTAGCTGGTCTGTCATAATATAATAGAGACAGTATATCTAGCTGGTCTGTCATAATATAATAGAGACAGTAGATCTTGCTGGTCTGTCATAATATAATAGAGACATTAGATCTAGCTGGTCTGTCATAATGTAATAGAGACATTAGATCTAGCTGGTCTGTCATAATGTAATAGAGACATTAGATCTAGCTGGCCTGTCATAATATAATAGAGACAGTAGATCTAGCTGGTATGTCATAATATAATAGAGACAGTAGATCTATCTGGCCTGTCATAGTATAATAGAGACATTAGATCTAGCTGGTCTGTCATATTATAATAGAGGCAGTAGATCTAGCTGGTCTGTCATTATATAATAGAGACAGTATATCTAGCTGGTCTGTCATAATATAATAGAGACATTAGATCTAGCTGTTCTGTCATAATGTAATAGAGACATTAGATCTAGCTGGTCTGTCATAATATAATAGAGACAGTATATCTAGCTGGTCTGTCATAATATAATAGAGACAGTAAATCTAGCTGGCCTGTCATAATATAATAGATACTGTAGATCTAGCTGGTCTGTCATAATATAATAGAGACATTAGATCTAGCTGGTCTGTCATAATATAATAGAGACAGTAGATCTAGCTGGCCTGTCATAATATAATAGATACTGTAGATCTAGCTGGTCTGTCATAATAAAATAGAGACATTAGATCTAGCTGGTCTGTCATAATATAATAGAGACAGTATATCTAGCTGGTCTGTCATAATGTAATAGAGACAGTAGATCTAGCTGGCCTGTCATAATATAATAGATACTGTAGATCTAGCTGGTCTGTCATAATATAATAGAGGCAGTAGATCTAGCTGGTCTGTCATTATATAATAGATACTGTATATCTAGCTGGTCTGTCATAATATAATAGAGACATTAGATCTAGCTGGTCTGCCATATTGTAATAGAGACATTAGATCTAGCTGGTCTGTCATAATATAATAGAGACAGTATATCTAGCTGGTCTGTCATAATATAATAGAGACAGTAGATCTAGCTGGTCTGTCATAATATAATAGAGACATTAGATCTAGCTGGTCTGTCATAATATAATAGAGGCAGTATATCTAGCTGGTCTGTCATAATATAATAGAGACAGTAGATCTAGCTGGTCTGTCATAATATAATAGAGAAATTAAATCTAGCTGGTCTGTCATAATATAATAGAGGCAGTAGATCTAGCTGGTCTGTCATTATATAATAGAGACAGTATATCTAGCTGGTCTGTCATAATATAATAGAGACAGTAGATCTAGCTGGCCTGTCATAATATAAAAGAGACATTAGATCTAGCTGGTCTGTCATAATATAATAGAGACAGTAGATCTAGCTGGTCTGTCATAATATAATAGAGACATTAGATCTAGCTGGTCTGTCATAATATAATAGAGGCAGTAGATCTAGCTGGTCTGTCATTATATAATAGATACTGTAGATCTAGCTGGTCTGTCATAATATAATAGAGACATTAGATCTAGCTGGTCTGCCATAATGTAATAGAGACATTAGATCTAGCTGGTCTGTCATAATATAATAGAGACAGTATATCTAGCTGGTCTGTCATAATATAATAGAGACAGTAGATCTAGCTGGTCTGTCATAATATAATAGAGACATTAGATCTAGCTGGTCTGTCATAATATAATAGAGACAGTATATCTAGCTGGTCTGTCATAATGTAATAGAGACATTAGATCTAGCTGGTCTGTCATAATATAGTAGAGACAGTATATCTAGCTGGTCTGTCATAATATAATAGAGACAGTAGATCTAGCTGGTCTGTCATAATATAATAGAGACATTAGATCTAGCTGGTCTGTCATAATATAATAGAGACAGTATATCTAGCTGGTCTGTCATAATATAATAGAGACAGTAGATCTAGCTGGTCTGTCATAATATAATAGAGAAATTAGATCTAGCTGGTCTGTCATAATATAATAGAGGCAGTAGATCTAGCTGGTCTGTCATAATAAAATAGAGACATTAGATCTAGCTGGTCTGTCATAATATAATAGAGACAGTATATCTAGCTGGTCTGTCATAATGTAATAGAGACAGTAGATCTAGCTGGTCTGTCATAATATAATAGATACTGTAGATCTAGCTGGTCTGTCATAATAAAATAGAGACATTAGATCTAGCTGGTCTGTCATAATATAATAGAGACAGTATATCTAGCTGGTCTGTCATAATATAATAGAGACAGTAGATCTAGCTGGTCTGTCATAATATAATAGATACTGTAGATCTAGCTGGTCTGTCATAATATAATAGAGAAATTAGATCTAGCTGGTCTGTCATAATATAATAGAGACAGTAGATCTAGCTGGTCTGTCATTATATAATAGAGACAGTATATCTAGCTGGTCTGTCATAATATAATAGAGACAGTAGATCTAGCTGGTCTGTCATAATGTAAAAGAGACATTAGATCTAGCTGGTCTGTCATAATATAATAGAGACAGTAGATCTAGCTGGTCTGTCATAATATAAAAGAGACATTAGATCTAGCTGGTCTGTCATAATATAATAGAGACATTAGATCTAGCTGGTCTGTCATAATATAATAGAGACATTAGATCTAGCTGGTCTGTCATAATATAATAGAGGCAGTAGATCTAGCTAGTCTGTCATTATATAATAGATACTGTAGATCTAGCTGGTCTGTCATAATATAATAGAGACATTAGATCTAGCTGGTCTGCCATAATGTAATAGAGACATTAGATCTAGCTGGTCTGTCATAATATAATAGAGACAGTATATCTAGCTGGTCTGTCATAATATAATAGAGACAGTAGATCTAGCTGGTCTGTCATAATATAATAGAGATATTAGATCTAGCTGGTCTGTCATAATATAATAGAGACAGTATATCTAGCTGGTCTGTCATAATATAATAGAGACAGTAGATCTAGCTGGTCTGTCATAATATAATAGAGACATTAGATCTAGCTGGTCTGTCATAATATAATAGAGACAGTAGATCTAGCTGGTCTGTCATAATGTAATAGATACATTAGATCTAGCTGGTCTGTCATAATATAATAGAGACATTAGATCTAGCTGGTCTGTCATAATATAATAGAGACATTAGATCTAGCTGGTCTGTCATAATATAATAGAGACAGTATATCTAGCTGGTCTGTCATAATGTAATAGAGACAGTAGATCTAGCTGGCCTGTCATAATATAATAGATACTGTAGATCTAGCTGGTCTGTCATAATAAAATAGAGACATTAGATCTAGCTGGTCTGTCATAATATAATAGAGACAGTATATCTAGCTGGTCTGTCATAATGTAATAGAGACAGTAGATCTAGCTGGTCTGTCATAATATAATAGAGACAGTAGATCTAGCTGGTCTGTCATTATATAATAGATACTGTAGATCTAGCTGGTCTGTCATAATATAATAGAGACATTAGATCTAGCTGGTCTGTCATAATGTAATAGAGACATTAGATCTAGCTGGTCTGTCATAATATAATAAAGACAGTATATCTAGCTGGTCTGTCATAATATAATAGAGACAGTAGATCTTGCTGGTCTGTCATAATATAATAGAGACATTAGATCTAGCTGGTCTGTCATAATATAATAGAGACAGTATATCTAGCTGGTCTGTCATAATATAATAGAGACAGTATATCTAGCTGGTCTGTCATAATGTAATAGAGACAGTAGATCTAGCTGGCCTGTCATAATATAATAGATACTGTAGATCTAGCTGGTCTGTCATAATAAAATAGAGACATTAGATCTAGCTGGTCTGTCATAATATAATAGAGACAGTATATCTAGCTGGTCTGTCATAATATAATAGAGACAGTAGATCTAGCTGGTCTGTCATAATATAATAGAGACATTAGATCTAGCTGGTCTGTCATAATATAATAGAGGCAGTAGATCTAGCTGGTCTGTCATTATATAATAGATACTGTAGATCTAGCTGGTCTGTCATAATATAATAGAGACATTAGATCTAGCTGGTCTGCCATATTGTAATAGAGACATTAGATCTAGCTGGTCTGTCATAATATAATAAAGACAGTATATCTAGCTGGTCTGTCATAATATAATAGAGACAGTAGATCTTGCTGGTCTGTCATAATATAATAGAGACATTAGATCTAGCTGGTCTGTCATAATATAATAGAGGCAGTATATCTAGCTGGTCTGTCATAATATAATAGAGACAGTAGATCTAGCTGGTCTGTCATAATGTAATAGAGACATTAAATCTAGCTGGTCTGTCATAATATAATAGAGACAGTAGATCTAGCTGGTCTGTCATAATATAATAGAGACAGTATATCTAGCTGGTCTGTCATAATATAATAGAGACAGTAGATCTAGCTGACCTGTCATAATATAAAAGAGACATTAGATCTAGCTGGTCTGCCATAATGTAATAGAGACAGTAGATCTAGCTGGTCTGTCATAATATAATAGAGGCAGTAGATCTAGCTGGTCTGTCATAATATAATAGATACTGTAGATCTAGCTGGTCTGTCATAATATAATAGAGACATTAGATCTAGCTGGTCTGTCATAATGTAATAGAGACATTAGATCTAGCTGGTCTGTCATAATATAGTAGAGACAGTATATCTAGCTGGTCTGTCATAATATAATAGAGACAGTAGATCTAGCTGGTCTGTCATAATATAATAGAGACATTAGATCTAGCTGGTCTGTCATAATATAATAGAGACAGTATATCTAGCTGGTCTGTCATAATATAATAGAGACAGTAGATCTAGCTGGTCTGTCATAATATAATAGAGCAATTAGATCTAGCTGGTCTGTCATAATATAAAAGAGGCAGTAGATCTAGCTGGTCTGTCATAATATAATAGAGACAGTAGATCTAGCTGGCCTGTCATAATATAATAGATACTGTAGATCTAGCTGGTCTGTCATAATAAAATAGAGACATTAGATCTAGCTGGTCTGTCATAATATAATAGAGACAGTATATCTAGCTGGTCTGTCATAATATAATAGAGACAGTAGATCTAGCTGGCCTGTCATACTATAATAGATACTGTAGATCTAGCTGGTCTGTCATAATATAATAGAGACATTAGATCTAGCTGGTCTGTCATAATATAATAGAGACAGTATATCTAGCTGGTCTGTCATAATATAATAGATACAGTAGATCTAGCTGGTCTGTCATAATATAATAGATACTGTAGATCTAGCTGGTCTGTCATAATATAATAGAGAAATTAGATCTAGCTGGTCTGTCATAATATAATAGAGACAGTATATCTAGCTGGTCTGTCATTATATAATAGAGACAGTATATCTAGCTGGTCTGTCATAATATAAAAGAGACATTAGATCTAGCTGGTCTGTCATAATATAATAGAGACAGTAGATCTAGCTGGTCTGTCATAATATAATAGAGACATTAGATCTAGCTGGTCTGTCATAATATAATAGAGACAGTAGATCTAGCTGACCTGTCATAATATAAAAGAGACATTAGATCTAGCTGGTCTGTCATAATATAATAGAGACAGTAGATCTAGCTGGTCTGTCATAATATAATAGAGGCAGTAGATCTAGCTGGTCTGTCATTATATAATAGATACTGTAGATCTAGCTGGTCTGTCATAATATAATAGAGACATTAGATCTAGCTGGTCTGTCATAATATAATAGAGACAGTAGATCTAGCTGGCCTGTCATAATATAATAGAGACAGTAGATCTTGCTGGTCTGTCATAATATAATAGAGACATTAGATCTAGCTGGTCTGTCATAATATAATAGAGGCAGTATATCTAGCTGGTCTGTCATAATATAATAGAGACAGTAGATCTAGCTGGTCTGTCATAATATAATAGAGACATTAGATCTAGCTGGTCTGTCATATTATAATAGAGGCAGTAGATCTAGCTGGTCTGTCATTATATAATTGAGACAGTATATCTAGCTGGTCTGTCATAATATAATAGAGACAGTAGATCTAGCTGACCTGTCATAATATAAAAGAGACATTAGATCTAGCTGGTCTGCCATAATGTAATAGAGACATTAGATCTAGCTGGTCTGTCATAATATAATAGAGACAGTAGATCTAGCTGGTCTGTCATTATATAATAGAGACAGTAGATCTAGCTGGTCTGTCATAATATAATAGAGACATTAGATCTAGCTGGTCTGTCATAATATAATAGAGACATTAGATCTAGCTGGTCTGTCATAATATAGTAGAGACAGTATATCTAGCTGGTCTGTCATAATATAATAGAGACAGTAGATCTAGCTGGTCTGTCATAATATAATAGAGACATTAGATCTAGCTGGTCTGTCATAATATAATAGAGACAGTATATCTAGCTGGTCTGTCATAATATAATAGAGACAGTAGATCTAGCTGGTCTGTCATAATATAATAGAGCAATTAGATCTAGCTGGTCTGTCATAATATAATAGAGACAGTAGATCTAGCTGGTCTGTCATAATATAATAGAGACAGTAGATCTAGCTGGCCTGTCATAATATAATAGATACTGTAGATCTAGCTGGTCTGTCATAATAAAATAGAGACATTAGATCTAGCTGGTCTGTCATAATATAATAGAGACAGTATATCTAGCTGGTCTGTCATAATGTAATAGAGACAGTAGATCTAGCTGGCCTGTCATAATATAATAGATACTGTAGATCTAGCTGGTCTGTCATAATAAAATAGAGACATTAGATCTAGCTGGTCTGTCATAATATAATAGAGACAGTAGATCTAGCTGGTCTGTCATAATATAATAGAGGCAGTAGATCTAGCTGGTCTGTCATAATATAATAGATACAGTAGATCTAGCTGGTCTGTCATAATATAATAGAGAAATTAGATCTAGCTGGTCTGTCATATTATAATAGAGGCAGTAGATCTAGCTGGTCTGTCATTATATAATTGAGACAGTATATCTAGCTGGTCTGTCATAATATAATAGAGACATTAGATCTAGCTGGTCTGTCATAATATAATAGAGACAGTAGATCTAGCTGGCCTGTCATAATATAAAAGAGACATTAGATCTAGCTGGTCTGTCATAATATAATAGAGACAGTAGATCTAGCTGGTCTGTCATAATATAATAGAGACATTAGATCTAGCTGGTCTGTCATAATATAATAGAGGCAGTAGATCTAGCTGGTCTGTCATAATATAATAGAGACAGTAGATCTTGCTGGTCTGTCATAATATAATAGAGACATTAGATCTAGCTGGTCTGTCATAATATAATAGAGGCAGTATATCTAGCTGGTCTGTCATAATATAATAGAGACAGTAGATCTAGCTGGTCTGTCATAATATAATAGAGAAATTAAATCTAGCTGGTCTGTCATATTATAATAGAGGCAGTAGATCTAGCTGGTCTGTCATTATATAATTGAGACAGTATATCTAGCTGGTCTGTCATAATATAATAGAGACAGTAGATCTAGCTGGCCTGTCATAATATAAAAGAGACATTAGATCTAGCTGGTCTGCCATAATGTAATAGAGACATTAGATCTAGCTGGTCTGTCATAATATAATAGAGGCAGTAGATCTAGCTGGTCTGTCATAATATAATAGATACAGTAGATCTAGCTGGTCTGTCATAATATAATAGAGACATTAGATCTAGCTGGTCTGCCATAATGTAATAGAGACATTAGATCTAGCTGGTCTGTCATAATATAGTAGAGACAGTATATCTAGCTGGTCTGTCATAATATAATAGAGACAGTAGATCTAGCTGGTCTGTCATAATATAATAGAGACATTAGATCTAGCTGGTCTGTCATAATATAATAGAGACAGTAGATCTAGCTGGTCTGTCATAATATAATAGAGACAGTAGATCTAGCTGGTCTGTCATAATATAATAGAGCAATTAGATCTAGCTGGTCTGTCATAATATAATAGAGACAGTAGATCTAGCTGGTCTGTCATAATATAATAGAGACAGTAGATCTAGCTGGCCTGTCATAATATAATAGATACTGTAGATCTAGCTGGTCTGTCATAATAAAATAGAGACATTAGATCTAGCTGGTCTGTCATAATATAATAGAGACAGTATATCTAGCTGGTCTGTCATAATGTAATAGAGACAGTAGATCTAGCTGGCCTGTCATAATATAATAGATACTGTAGATCTAGCTGGTCTGTCATAATAAAATAGAGACATTAGATCTAGCTGGTCTGTCATAATATAATAGAGACAGTATATCTAGCTGGTCTGTCATAATATAATAGAGGCAGTAGATCTAGCTGGTCTGTCATTATATAATAGATACTGTAGATCTAGCTGGTCTGTCATAATATAATAGAGAAATTAGATCTAGCTGGTCTGTCATAATATAATAGAGGCAGTAGATCTAGCTGGTCTGTCATTATATAATAGAGACAGTATATCTAGCTGGTCTGTCATAATATAAAAGAGACAGTAGATCTAGCTGGTCTGTCATAATATAATAGAGACAGTAGATCTAGCTGGCCTGTCATAATATAAAAGAGACATTAGATCTAGCTGGTCTGTCATAATATAATAGAGACAGTAGATCTAGCTGGTCTGTCATAATATAATAGAGACATTAGATCTAGCTGGTCTGTCATAATATAATAGAGGCAGTAGATCTAGCTAGTCTGTCATTATATAATAGATACTGTAGATCTCGCTGGTCTGTCATAATATAATAGAGACATTAGATCTAGCTGGTCTGCCATAATGTAATAGAGACATTAGATCTAGCTGGTCTGTCATAATATAATAGAGACAGTATATCTAGCTAGTCTGTCATAATTTAATAGAGACAGTAGATCTTGCTGGTCTGTCATAATATAATAGAGACATTAGATCTAGCTGGTCTGTCATAATATAATAGAGACAGTATATCTAGCTGGTCTGTCATAATATAATAGAGAAAGTAGATCTAGCTGGTCTGTCATAATATAATAGAGAAATTAGATCTAGCTGGTCTGTCAAAATATAATAGAGGCAGTATATCTAGCTGGTCTGTCATAATGTAATAGATACATTAGATCTAGCTGGTCTGTCATAATATAATAGAGACATTAGATCTAGCTGGTATGTCATAATATAATAGAGACAGTATATCTAGCTGGTCTCTCATAATATAATAGAGACAGTAGATCTAGCTGGCCTGTCATAATATAATAGATACTGTAGATCTAGCTGGTCTGTCATAATAAAATAGAGACATTAGATTTAGCTGGTATGTCATAATATAATAGAGACAGTATATCTAGCTGGTCTTTCATAATATAATAGAGACAGTAGATCTAGCTGGTCTGTCATAATATAATAGAGACATTAGATCTAGCTGGTCTGTCATAATATAATAGAGGCAGTAGATCTAGCTGGTCTGTCATTATATAATAGAGACAGTAGATCTAGCTGGTCTGTCATAATATAATAGAGACATTAGATCTAGATGGTCTGCCATAATGTAATAGAGACATTAGATCTAGCTGGTCTGTCATAATATAATAGAGACAGTATATCTAGCTGGTCTGTCATAATATAATAGAGACAGTAGATCTTGCTGGTCTGTCATAATATAATAGAGACAGTATATCTAGCTGGTCTGTCATAATATAATAGAGACAGTAGATCTAGCTGGTCTGTCATAATATTATAGAGAAATTAGATCTAGCTGGTCTGTCATAATATAATAGAGACAGTAGATCTAGCTGGTCTGTCATAATATAATAGAGACATTAGATCTAGCTGGTCTGTCATAATGTAATAGAGACATTAGATCTAGCTGGTATGTCATAATATAATAGAGACAGTAGATCTAGCTGGTCTGTCATAATATAATAGAGACAGTAGATCTAGCTGGCCTGTCATAATATAATAGATACTGTAGATCTAGCTGGTCTGTCATAATAAAATAGAGACATTAGATCTAGCTGGTATGTCATAATAAAATAGAGACAGTAGATCTAGCTGGTCTGTCATAATATAATAGAGACATTAGATCTAGCTGGTCTGTCATAATATAATAGAGGCAGTAGATCGAGCTGGTCTGTCATTATATAATAGAGACAGTAGATCTAGCTGGTCTGTCATAATATAATAGAGACATTAGATCTAGATGGTCTGCCATAATGTAATAGAGACATTAGATCTAGCTGGTCTGTCATAATATAATAGAGACAGTATATCTAGCTGGTCTGTCATAATATAATAGAGACAGTAGATCTTGCTGGTCTGTCATAATATAATAGAGACATTAGATCTAGCTGGTCTGTCATAATGTAATAGAGACATTTGATCTAGCTGGCCTGTCATAATATAATAGAGACAGTAGATCTAGCTGGTCTGTCATAATATAATAGATACAGTAGATCTAGCTGGCCTGTCATAGTATAATAGAGAAATTAGATCTAGCTGGTCTGTCAAAATATAATAGAGGCAGTAGATCTAGCTGGTCTGTCATTATATAATAGAGACAGTATATCTAGCTGGTCTGTCATAATATAATAGAGACATTAGATCTAGCTGGTATGTCATAATAAAATAGAGACATTAGATCTAGCTGGTCTGTCATAATATAATAGAGACAGTATATCTAGCTGGTCTGTCATAATGTAATAGAGACAGTAGATCTAGCTGGCCTGTCATAATATAATAGATACTGTAGATCTAGCTGGTCTGTCATAATAAAATAGAGACATTAGATCTAGCTGGTCTGTCATAATATAATAGAGACAGTATATCTAGCTGGTCTGTCATAATGTAATAGATACTGTAGATCTAGCTGGTCTGTCATAATATAATAGAGACATTAGATCTAGCTGGTCTGTCATAATATAATAGAGGCAGTAGATCTAGCTGGTCTGTCATTATATAATAGATACTGTAGATCTAGCTGGTCTGTCATAATATAATAGAGACATTAGATCTAGCTGGTCTGTCATAATGTAATAGAGACATTAGATCTAGCTGGTCTGTCATAATATAATAAAGACAGTATATCTAGCTGGTCTGTCATAATATAATAGAGACAGTAGATCTAGCTGGTCTGTCATAATATAATAGAGGCAGTAGATCTAGCTGGTCTGTCATTATATAATAGATACTGTAGATCTAGCTGGTCTGTCATAATATAATAGAGACATTAGATCTAGCTGGTCTGTCATAATGTAATAGAGACATTAGATCTAGCTGGTCTGTCATAATATAATAAAGACAGTATATCTAGCTGGTCTGTCATAATATAATAGAGACAGTAGATCTAGCTGGTCTGTCATAATATAATAGAGACAGTAGATCTAGCTGGTCTGTCATAATATAATAGAGACAGTAGATCTAGCTGGTCTGTCATAATATAATAGAGACATTAGATCTAGCTGGTCTGTCATAATATAATAGAGGCAGTAGATCTAGCTGGTCTGTCATTATATAATAGAGACAGTATATCTAGCTGGTCTGTCATAATATAATAGAGACAGTAGATCTAGCTGGCCTGTCATAATATAAAAGAGACATTAGATCTAGCTGGTCTGCCATAATGTAATAGAGACATTAGATCTAGCTGGTCTGTCATATTGTAATAGAGACATTAGATCTAGCTGGTCTGTCATAATATAATAGAGACAGTAGATCTAGCTGGTCTGTCATAATATAATAGAGACAGTAGATCTAGCTGGTCTGTCATAATATAATAGAGAAATTAGATCTAGCTGGTCTGTCATAATATAATAGAGACAGTAGATCTAGCTGGTCTGTCATTATATAATAGAGACAGTAGATCTAGCTGGTCTGTCATAATATAATAGAGACATTAGATCTAGCTGGTCTGCCATAATGTAATAGAGACTTTAGATCTAGCTGGTCTGTCATAATATAATAGAGACAGTATATCTAGCTGGTCTGTCATAATATAATAGAGACAGTAGATCTAGCTGGTCTGTCATAATATAATAGAGACAATAGATCTAGCTGGTCTGTCATAATATAATAGAGACAGTATATCTAGCTGGTCTGTCATAATATAATAGAGACATTAGATCTAGCTGGTCTGTCATAATATAATAGAGGCATTAGATCTAGCTGGTCTGTCATTATATAATAGAGACAGTATATCTAGCTGGTCTGTCATAATATAATAGAGACAGTAGATCTAGCTGGCCTGTCATAATATAATAGAGACAGTATATCTAGCTGGTCTGTCATAATATAATAGAGACAGTAGATCTAGCTGGCCTGTCATAATATAAAAGAGACATTAGATCTAGCTGGTCTGTCATAATATAATAGAGACAGTAGATCTAGCTGGCCTGTCATAATATAAAAGAGACATTAGATCTAGCTGGTCTGTCATAATATAATAGAGACAGTAGATCTAGCTGGTCTGTCATTATATAATAGAGACAGTAGATCTAGCTGGTCTGTCATAATATAATAGAGACAGTAGATCTAGCTGGTCTGTCATAATATAATAGAGACATTAGATCTAGCTGGTCTGTCATAATATAATAGAGGCATTAGATCTAGCTGGTCTGTCATAATATAATAGAGACAGTATATCTAGCTGGTCTGTCATAATATAATAGAGACAGTAGATCTAGCTGGTCTGTCATAATATAATAGAGACATTAGACCTAGCTGGTCTGCCATAATGTAATAGAGACAGTAGATCTAGCTGGTCTGTCATAATATAATAGAGACAGTAGATCTAGCTGGTCTGTCATAATATAATAGAGACAGTATATCTAGATGGTCTGTCATAATATAATAGAGACAGTAGATCTAGCTGGCCTGTCATAATATAATAGATACTGTAGATCTAGCTGGTCTGTCATAATATAATAGAGACATTAGATCTAGCTGGTCTGTCATAATGTAATAGAGACATTAGATCTAGCTGGTCTGTCATAATATAATAGAGACAGTAGATCTAGCTGGTCTGTCATAATATAATAGAGACAGTATATCTAGCTGGTCTGTCATAATATAATAGAGACAGTAGATCTAGCTGGCCTGTCATAATATAAAAGAGACATTAGATCTAGCTGGTCTGTCATAATATAATAGAGACAGTAGATCTAGCTGGTCTGTCATAATATAATAGAGACAGTAGATCTAGCTGGTCTGTCATAATATAATAGAGACATTAGATCTAGCTGGTCTGTCATAATATAATAGAGGCAGTAGATCTAGCTGGTCTGTCATAATATAATAGATACTGTAGATCTAGCTGGTCTGTCATAATATAATAGAGACATTAGATCTAGCTGGTCTGTCATAATATAATAGAGACATTAGATCTAGCTGGTCTGTCATAATATAGTAGAGACAGTATATCTAGCTGGTCTGTCATAATATAATAGAGACAGTAGATCTAGCTGGTCTGTCATAATATAATAGAGACATTAGATCTAGCTGGTCTGTCATAATATAATAGAGACAGTATATCTAGCTGGTCTGTCATAATATAATAGAGACAGTAGATCTAGCTGGTCTGTCATAATATAATAGAGAAATTAGATCTAGCTGGTCTGTCATAATATAATAGAGACAGTAGATCTAGCTGGTCTGTCATAATATAATAGAGACAGTAGATCTAGCTGGCCTGTCATAATATAATAGATACTGTAGATCTAGCTGGTCTGTCATAATATAATAGAGACATTAGATCTAGCTGGTCTGTCATAATATAATAGAGACAGTATATCTAGCTGGTCTGTCATAATGTAATAGAGACAGTAGATCTAGCTGGCCTGTCATAATATAATAGATACTGTAGATCTAGCTGGTCTGTCATAATAAAATAGAGACATTAGATCTAGCTGGTCTGTCATAATATAATAGAGAGATCTAGCTGGTCTGTATTATAATAGATACTGTAGATCTAGCTGGTCTGTCATAATATAATAGAGAAATTAGATCTAGCTGGTCTGTCATAATATAATAGAGGCAGTAGATCTAGCTGGTCTGTCATTATATAATTGAGACAGTATATCTAGCTGGTCTGTCATAATATAATAGAGACAGTAGATCTAGCTGGCCTGTCATAATATAAAAGAGACATTAGATCTAGCTGGTCTGCCATAATGTAATAGAGACATTAGATCTAGCTGGTCTGTCATAATATAATAGAGACATTAGATCTAGCTGGTCTGTCATAATATAATAGAGACAGTAGATCTAGCTGGTCTGTCATAATATAATAGATACTGTAGATCTCGCTGGTCTGTCATAATATAATAGAGACATTAGATCTAGCTGGTCTGCCATAATGTAATAGAGACATTAGATCAAGCTGGTCTGTCATAATATAATAGAGACAGTATATCTAGCTAGTCTGTCATAATTTAATAGAGACAGTAGATCTAGCTGGTCTGTCATAATATAATAGAGACATTAGATCTAGCTGGTCTGTCATAATATAATAGAGACAGTAGATCTAGCTGGTCTGTCATAATATAATAGAGACATTAGATCTAGCTGGTCTGTCAAAATATAATAGAGACATTAGATCTAGCTGGTCTGTCATAATGTAATAGATACATTAGATCTAGCTGGTCTGTCATAATATAATAGAGACATTAGATCTAGCTGGTCTGTCATAATATAATAGAGACAGTAGATCTAGCTGGTCTGTCATAATATAATAGAGACAGTAGATCTAGCTGGTCTGTCATAATATAATAGATACTGTAGATCTAGCTGGTCTGTCATAATATAATAGAGACATTAGATCTAGCTGGTCTGTCATAATATAATAGAGACAGTAGATCTAGCTGGTCTTTCATAATATAATAGAGACATTAGATCTAGCTGGTCTGTCATAATATAATAGAGACATTAGATCTAGCTGGTCTGTCATAATATAATAGAGGCAGTAGATCTAGCTGGTCTGTCATTATATAATAGAGACAGTAGATCTAGCTGGTCTGTCATAATATAATAGAGACATTAGATCTAGATGGTCTGTCATAATGTAATAGAGACATTAGATCTAGCTGGTCTGTCATAATATAATAGAGACAGTATATCTAGCTGGTCTGTCATAATATAATAGAGACAGTAGATCTTGCTGGTCTGTCATAATATAATAGAGACAGTATATCTAGCTGGTCTGTCATAATATAATAGAGACAGTAGATCTAGCTGGTCTGTCATAATATTATAGAGAAATTAGATCTAGCTGGTCTGTCATAATATAATAGAGGCAGTAGATCTAGCTGGTCTGTCATAATGTAATAGAGACATTAGATCTAGCTGGTCTGTCATAATATAATAGAGACATTAGATCTAGCTGGTATGTCATAATATAATAGAGACAGTAGATCTAGCTGGTCTGTCATAATATAATAGAGACAGTAGATCTAGCTGGCCTGTCATAATATAATAGATACTGTAGATCTAGCTGGTCTGTCATAATATAATAGAGACATTAGATCTAGCTGGTATGTCATAATATAATAGAGACAGTAGATCTAGCTGGTCTGTCATAATATAATAGAGACATTAGATCTAGCTGGTCTGTCATAATATAATAGAGACATTAGATCTAGATGGTCTGCCATAATGTAATAGAGACATTAGATCTAGCTGGTCTGTCATAATATAATAGAGACAGTATATCTAGCTGGTCTGTCATAATATAATAGAGACTGTAGATCTAGCTGGCCTGTCATAATATAATAGATACTGTAGATCTAGCTGGTCTGTCATAATATAATAGAGACATTATATCTAGCTGGTCTGTCATAATATAATAGAGACAGTAGATCTAGCTGGCCTGTCATAATATAATAGATACTGTAGATCTAGCTGGTCTGTCATAATATAATAGAGACATTAGATCTAGCTGGTCTGTCATAATATAATAGAGACAGTAGATCTAGCTGGCCTGTCGTAATATAATAGATACTGTAGATCTAGCTGGTCTGTCATAATATAATAGAGACATTCGATCTAGCTGGTCTGTCATAATGTAATAGAGACAGTAGATCTAGCTGGCCTGTCATAATATAATAGATACTGTAGATCTAGCTGGTCTGTCATTTTAAAATAGAGACATTAGATCTAGCTGGTCTGTCATAATATAATAGAGAAAGTATATCTAGCTCGTCTTTCATAATGTAATAGAGACAGTAGATCTAGCTGGTCTGTCATAATATAATAGAGACATTAGATCTAGCTGGTCTGTCATAATATAATAGAGGCAGTAAATCTAGCTGGTCTGTCATTATATAATAGATACTGTAGATCTAGCTGGACTGTCATAATATAATAGAGACATTAGATCTAGCTGGTCTGTCATAATATAATAGAGACATTAGATCTAGCTGGTCTGTCATAATATAATAGAGACAGTAGATCTAGCTGGTCTGTCATAATATAATAGAGACAGTAGATCTTGCTGGTCTGTCATAATATAATAGAGACATTAGATCTAGCTGGTCTGTCATAATATAATAGAGACAGTATATCTAGCTGGTCTGTCATTATATAATAGAGACAGTAGATCTAGCTGGTCTGTCATAATATAATAGAGACAGTAGATCTAGCTGGCCTGTCATAATATAATAGATACTGTAGATCTAGCTGGTCTGTCATAATATAATAGAGACATTAGATCTAGCTGGTCTGTCATAATATAATAGAGACAGTAGATCTAGCTGGTCTGTCATAATATAATAGATACTGTAGATCTAGCTGGTCTGTCATAATATAATAGAGACAGTAGATCTAGCTGGTCTGTCATAATGTAATAGAGACAGTAGATCTAGCTGGTCTGTCATAATATAATAGATACTGTAGATCTAGCTGGTCTGTCATTTTAAAATAGAGACATTAGATCTAGCTGGTCTGTCATAATATAATAGAGACAGTATATCTAGCTGGTCTGTCATAATGTAATAGAGACAGTAGATCTAGCTGGTCTGTCATAATATAATAGAGACATTAGATCTAGCTGGTCTGTCATAATATAATAGAGGCAGTAAATCTAGCTGGTCTGTCATTATATAATAGATACTGTAGATCTAGCTGGACTGTCATAATATAATAGAGACATTAGATCTAGCTGGTCTGCCATATTGTAATAGAGACATTAGATCTAGCTGGTCTGTCATAATATAATAGAGACAGTATATCTAGCTGGTCTGTCATAATATAATAGAGACAGTAGATCTTGCTGGTCTGTCATAATATAATAGAGACATTAGATCTAGCTGGTCTGTCATAATATAATAGAGACAGTATATCTAGCTGGTCTGTCATTATATAATAGAGACAGTAGATCTAGCTGGTCTGTCATAATATAATAGAGAAATTAGATCTAGCTGGTCTGTCATATTATCATAGAGGCAGTAGATCTAGCTGGTCTGTCATAATATAATAGAGACAGTAGATCTAGCTGGTCTGTCATAATATAATAGAGACATTAGATCTAGCTGGTCTGCCATAATGTAATAGAGACTTTAGATCTAGCTGGTCTGTCATAATATAATAGAGACAGTAGATCTAGCTGGTCTGTCATAATATAATAGAGACAATAGATCTAGCTGGTCTGTCATAATATAATAGAGACAGTATATCTAGCTGGTCTGTCATAATATAATAGAGACAGTAGATCTAGCTGGTCTGTCATAATATAATAGAGGCATTAGATCTAGCTGGTTTGTCATTTTATAATAGAGACAGTATATCTAGCTGGTCTGTCATAATATAATAGAGACAGTAGATCTAGCTGGTCTGTCATAATATAATAGAGACATTAGATCTAGCTGGTCTGCCATAATGTAATAGAGACAGTATATCTAGCTGGTCTGTCATAATATAATAGAGACAGTAGATCTAGCTGGTCTGTCATAATATAATAGAGACAGTATATCTAGCTGGTCTGTCATAATATAATAGAGACAGTAGATCTAGCTGGCCTGTCATAATATAATAGATACTGTAGATCTAGCTGGTCTGTCATAATATAATAGAGACATTAGATCTAGCTGGTCTGTCATAATGTAATAGAGACATTAGATCTAGCTGGTCTGTCATAATATAATAGAGACAGTAGATCTAGCTGGTCTGTCATTATATAATAGAGACAGTATATCTAGCTGGTCTGTCATAATATAATAGAGACAGTAGATCTAGCTGGCCTGTCATAATATAAAAGAGACATTAGATCTAGCTGGTCTGCCATAATGTAATAGAGACATTAGATCTAGCTGGTCTGCCATAATGTAATAGAGACATTAGATCTAGCTGGTCTGTCATAATATAATAGAGACAGTAGATCTAGCTGGTCTGTCATAATATAATAGAGACAGTATATCTAGCTGGTCTGTCATAATATAATAGAGACAGTAGATCTAGCTGGCCTGTCATAATATAATAGATACTGTAGATCTAGCTGGTCTGTCATAATATAATAGAGACATTAGATCTAGCTGGTCTGTCATAATATAATAGAGACAGTAGATCTAGCTGGTCTGTCATAATATAATAGAGACAGTATATCTAGCTGGTCTGTCATAATATAATAGAGACAGTAGATCTTGCTGGTCTGTCATAATATAATAGAGACATTAGATCTAGCTGGTCTGTCATAATATAATAGAGACAGTAGATCTAGCTGGCCTGTCATAATATAAAAGAGACATTAGATCTAGCTGGTCTGCCATAATGTAATAGAGACATTAGATCTAGCTGGTCTGTCATAATATAATAGAGACAGTATATCTAGCTGGTCTGTCATAATATAATAGAGACAGTATATCTAGCTGGTCTGTCATAATATAATAGAGACATTAGATCTAGCTGGTCTGTCATAATATAATAGAGACAGTAGATCTAGCTGGTCTGTCATAATATAATAGAGACAGTAGATCTAGCTGGTCTGTCATAATATAATAGAGACAGTATATCTAGCTGGTCTGTCATAATATAATAGAGACAGTAGATCTAGCTGGCCTGTCATAATATAATAGAGAAATTAGATCTAGCTGGTCTGTCATAATGTAATAGAGACATTAGATCTAGCTGGTCTGTCATAATATAATAGAGACAGTAGATCTAGCTGGCCTGTCATAATATAATAGAGACATTAGATCTAGCTGGTCTGCCATAATGTAATAGAGACATTAGATCTAGCTGGTCTGTCATAATATAATAGAGACAGTAGATCTAGCTGGTCTGTCATTATATAATAGAGACAGTAGATCTAGCTGGTCTGTCATAATATAATAGAGACAGTAGATCTTGCTGGTCTGTCATAATATATTAGAGACATTAGATCTAGCTGGTCTGTCATAATATAATAGAGACAGTAGATCTAGCTGGTCTGTCATAATATAATAGAGACAGTAGATCTAGCTGGTCTGTCATTTTATAATAGAGACAGTATATCTAGCTGGTCTGTCATAATATAATAGAGACAGTAGATCTAGCTGGTCTGTCATAATATAAAAGAGAAATTAGATCTAGCTGGTCTGTCATAATGTAATAGAGACAGTATATCTAGCTGGTCTGTCATAATATAATAGAGACAGTAGATCTAGCTGGCCTGTCATAATATAATAGAGACAGTATATCTAGCTGGTCTGTCATAATATAATAGAGACAGTATATCTAGCTGGTCTGTCATAATATAATAGAGACAGTAGATCTAGCTGGCCTGTCATAATATAATAGAGACTGTAGATCTAGCTGGTCTGTCATAATATAATAGAGACATTAGATTTAGCTGGTCTGTCATAATATAATAGAGACAGTAGATCTAGCTGGTCTGTCATAATATAATAGAGACATTAGATCTAGCTGGTCTGTCATAATATAATAGAGACATTAGATCTAGCTGGTCTGTCATAATATAATAGAGGCAGTAGATCTAGCTGGTCTGTCATTATATAATAGAGACAGTAGATCTAGCTGGTCTGTCATAATATAATAGAGACATTAGATCTAGCTGGTCTGTCATAATATAATAGAGACATTAGATCTAGCTGGTCTGTCATAATATAATAGAGACATTAGATCTAGCTGGTATGTCATAATATAATAGAGACAGTAGATCTAGCTGGTCTGTCATAATATAATAGAGACAGTAGATCTAGCTGGTCTGTCATAATATAATAGAGACATTAGATCTAGCTGGTCTGTCATAATATAATAGAGACATTAGATCTAGCTGGTCTGTCATAATATAATAGAGACAGTAGATCTAGCTGGTCTGTCATAATATAATAGAGACATTAGATCTAGCTGGTCTGTCATAATATAATAGAGGCAGTAGATCTAGCTGGTCTGTCATTATATAATAGAGACAGTAGATCTAGCTGGTCTGTCATAATATAATAGAGACATTAGATCTAGCTGGTCTGCCATAATGTAATAGAGACATTAGATCTAGCTGGTCTGTCATAATATAATAGAGACAGTATATCTAGCTGGTCTGTCATAATATAATAGAGACAGTAGATCTAGCTGGTCTGTCATAATATAATAGAGACATTAGATCTAGCTGGTCTGTCATAATATAATAGAGACATTATATCTAGCTGGTCTGTCATAATATAATAGAGACAGTAGATCTAGCTGGTCTGTCATAATATAATAGAGACATTAGATCTAGCTGGTCTGTCATAATATAATAGAGACATTAGATCTAGCTGGTCTGTCATAATATAATAGAGACAGTAGATCTAGCTGGCCTGTCGTAATATAATAGAGACAGTAGATCTAGCTGGTCTGTCATAATATAATAGAGACAGTAGATCTAGCTGGTCTGTCATAATGTAATAGAGACATTAGATCTAGCTGGTCTGTCATAATATAATAGAGACATTAGATCTAGCTGGTCTGTCATTTTATAATAGAGACATTAGATCTAGCTGGTCTGTCATAATATAATAGAGACATTAGATCTAGCTGGTCTGTCATAATGTAATAGAGACAGTAGATCTAGCTGGTCTGTCATAATATAATAGAGACATTAGATCTAGCTGGTCTGTCATAATATAATAGAGACATTAGATCTAGCTGGTCTGTCATTATATAATAGAGACATGTAGATCTAGCTGGTCTGTCATAATATAATAGAGACATTAGATCTAGCTGGTCTGTCATATATGTAATAGAGACATTAGATCTAGCTGGTCTGTCATAATATAATAGAGACAGTAGATCTAGCTGGTCTGTCATAATATAATAGAGACAGTAGATCTAGCTGGTCTGTCATAATATAATAGAGACATTAGATCTAGCTGGTCTGTCATAATATAATAGAGACAGTAGATCTAGCTGGTCTGTCATAATATAATAGAGACAGTAGATCTAGCTGGTCTGTCATAATATAATAGAGACAGTAGATCTAGCTGGCCTGTCATAATATAATAGATACATGTAGATCTAGCTGGTCTGTCATAATATAATAGAGACATTAGATCTAGCTGGTCTGTCATAATATAATAGAGACAGTAGATCTAGCTGGCCTGTCATAATATAATAGAGACTGTAGATCTAGCTGGTCTGTCATAATATAATAGAGACAGTATATCTAGCTGGTCTGTCATAATGTAATAGAGACAGTAGATCTAGCTGGTCTGTCATAATATAATAGATACATTAGATCTAGCTGGTCTGTCATAATATAATAGAGACAGTAGATCTAGCTGGTCTGTCATAATATAATAGAGACAGTATATCTAGCTGGTCTGTCATAATGTAATAGAGACAGTAGATCTAGCTGGTCTGTCATAATATAATAGAGACATTAGATCTAGCTGGTCTGTCATAATATAATAGAGGCAGTAAATCTAGCTGGTCTGTCATTATATAATAGAGACAGTAGATCTAGCTGGTCTGTCATAATATAATAGAGACATTAGATCTAGCTGGTCTGCCATATTGTAATAGAGACATTAGATCTAGCTGGTCTGTCATAATATAATAGAGACAGTATATCTAGCTGGTCTGTCATAATATAATAGAGACAGTAGATCTTGCTGGTCTGTCATAATATAATAGAGACATTAGATCTAGCTGGTCTGTCATAATATAATAGAGACAGTATATCTAGCTGGTCTGTCATAATATAATAGAGACAGTAGATCTTGCTGGTCTGTCATAATATAATAGAGACATTAGATCTAGCTGGTCTGTCATTATGTCATAGAGGCATAGATCTAGCTGGTCTGTCATTATATAATTGAGACAGTATATCTAGCTGGTCTGTCATAATATAAAAGAGACATTAGATCTAGCTGGTCTCACATAATGTAATAGAGACTTTAGATCTAGCTGGTCTGTCATAATATAATAGAGACAGTAGATCTTGCTGGTCTGTCATAATATAATAGAGACAATAGATCTAGCTGGTCTGTCATAATATAATAGAGACAGTATATCTAGCTGGTCTGTCATAATATAATAGAGACAGTAGATCTAGCTGGTCTGTCATAATATAATAGAGGCATTAGATCTAGCTGGTTTGTCATTTTATAATAGAGACAGTATATCTAGCTGGTCTGTCATAATATAATAGAGACAGTAGATCTAGCTGGCCTGTAATAATATAAAAGAGACATTAGATCTAGCTGGTCTGCCATAATGTAATAGAGACAGTATATCTAGCTGGTCTGTCATAATATAATAGAGACAGTAGATCTAGCTGGTCTGTCATAATATAATAGAGACAGTATATCTAGATGGTCTGTCATAATATAATAGAGACAGTAGATCTAGCTGGCCTGTCATAATATAATAGATACATTAGATCTAGCTGGTCTGTCATAATATAATAGAGACAGTAGATCTAGCTGGTCTGTCATAATGTAATAGAGACAGTAGATCTAGCTGGTCTGTCATAATATAATAGAGACATTAGATCTAGCTGGTCTGTCATAATATAATAGAGACAGTATATCTAGCTGGTCTGTCATAATATAATAGAGACAGTAGATCTAGCTGGCCTGTCATAATATAAAAGAGACATTAGATCTAGCTGGTCTGCCATAATGTAATAGAGACATTAGATCTAGCTGGTCTGCCATAATGTAATAGAGACATTAGATCTAGCTGGTCTGTCATAATATAATAGAGACAGTAGATCTAGCTGGTCTGTCATAATATAATAGAGACAGTATATCTAGATGGTCTGTCATAATATAATAGAGACAGTAGATCTAGCTGGTCTGTCATAATATAATAGATACATTAGATCTAGCTGGTCTGTCATAATATAATAGAGACATTAGATCTAGCTGGTCTGTCATAATGTAATAGAGACATTAGATCTAGCTGGTCTGTCATAATATAATAGAGACAGTATATCTAGCTGGTCTGTCATAATATAATAGAGACAGTAGATCTTGCTGGTCTGTCATAATATAATAGAGACATTAGATCTAGCTGGTCTGTCATAATATAATAGAGACAGTAGATCTAGCTGGCCTGTCATAATATAAAAGAGACATTAGATCTAGCTGGTCTGCCATAATGTAATAGAGACATTAGATCTAGCTGGTCTGTCATAATATAATAGAGACAGTATATCTAGCTGGTCTGTCATAATATAATAGAGACAGTAGATCTAGCTGGTCTGTCATAATATATTAGAGACATTAGATCTAGCTGGTCTGTCATAATATAATAGAGACAGTATATCTAGCTGGTCTGTCATAATATAATAGAGACAGTAGATCTAGCTGGTCTGTCATTTTATAATAGAGACAGTATATCTAGCTGGTCTGTCATAATATAATAGAGACAGTAGATCTAGCTGGCCTGTAATAATATAAAAGAGAAATTAGATCTAGCTGGTCTGTCATAATGTAATAGAGACAGTATATCTAGCTGGTCTGTCATAATATAATAGAGACAGTAGATCTAGCTGGTCTGTCATAATATAATAGAGACATTAGATCTAGCTGGTCTGCCATAATGTAATAGAGACATTAGATCTAGCTGGTCTGTCATAATATAATAGAGGCAGTAGATCTAGCTGGTCTGTCATTATATAATAGAGACAGTATATCTAGCTGGTCTGTCATAATATAATAGAGACAGTAGATCTTGCTGGTCTGTCATAATATAATAGAGACATTAGATCTAGCTGGTCTGTCATAATATAATAGAGACAGTAGATCTAGCTGGTCTGTCATAATATAATAGAGACATTAGATCTAGCTGGTCTGTCATAATGTAATAGAGACATTAGATCTAGCTGGTCTGTCATAATATAATAGAGACAGTAGATCTAGCTGGTCAGTCATAATATAATAGAGACAGTAGATCTCAGTTATAATAAGCTGGTCTGTCATAATATAATAGAGACAGTATATCTAGCTGGTCTGTCATAATATAATAGAGACAGTAGATCTAGCTGGTCTGTCATAATATAATAGAGACATTAGATCTAGCTGGTCTGCCATAATGTAATAGAGACATTAGATCTAGCTGGTCTATCATAATATAATAGAGACAGTAGATCTAGCTGGTCTGTCATTATATAATAGAGACAGTAGATCTAGCTGGTCTGTCATAATATAATAGAGACATTAGATCTAGATGGTCTGCCATAATGTAATAGAGACATTAGATCTAGCTGGTCTGTCATAATATAATAGAGACAGTATATCTAGCTGGTCTGTCATAATATAATAGAGACAGTAGATCTTGCTGGTCTGTCATAATATAATAGAGACAGTATATCTAGCTGGTCTGTCATAATATAATAGAGACAGTAGATCTAGCTGGTCTGTCATAATATAATAGAGACATTAGATCTAGCTGGTCTGTCATAATATAATATAGGCAGTAGATCTAGCTGGTCTGTCATAATATAATAGAGACAGTAGATCTAGCTGGTCTGTCATAATGTAATAGAGACATTAGATCTAGCTGGTATGTCATAATATAATAGAGACAGTAGATCTAGCTGGTCTGTCATAATATAATAGAGACAGTAGATCTAGCTGGTCTGTCATAATATAATAGAGACATTAGATCTAGCTGGTCTGTCATAATATAATAGAGACATTAGATCTAGCTGGTCTGTCATAATATAATAGACACAGTAGATCTAGCTGGTCTGTCATAATATAATAGAGACATTAGATCTAGCTGGTCTGTCATAATATAATAGAGACAGTAGATCTAGCTGGTCTGTCATTATATAATAGAGACAGTAGATCTAGCTGGTCTGTCATAATATAATAGAGACATTAGATCTAGATGGTCTGTCATAATGTAATAGAGACATTAGATCTAGCTGGTCTGTCATAATATAATAGAGACATTAGATCTAGCTGGTCTGTCATAATGTAATAGAGACAGTAGATCTAGCTGGTCTGTCATAATATAATAGAGACATTAGATCTAGCTGGTCTTTCATAATGTAATAGAGACATTAGATCTAGCTGGTCTGTCATAATGTAATAGAGACATTAGATCTAGCTGGTCTGTCATAATATAATAGAGACAGTAGATCTAGCTGGTCTGTCATAATATAATAGAGACAGTAGATCTAGCTGGCCTGTCATTATATATTAGATACTGTAGATCTAGCTGGTCTGTCATAATATAATAGAGACATTAGATCTAGCTGGTCTGTCATTATATAATAGAGACAGTATATCTAGCTGGTCTGTCATAATATAATAGAGACAGTAGATCTAGCTGTTCTGTCATAATGTAATAGAGACATTAGATCTAGCTGGTCTGTCATAATATAATAGAGACAGTATATCTAGCTGGTCTGTCATAATATAATAGATACTGTAGATCTAGCTGGTCTGTCATAATATAATAGAGACATTAGATCTAGCTGGTCTGTCATAATATAATAGAGACATTAGATCTAGCTGGTCTGTCATAATATAATAGAGACAGTAGATCTAGCTGGCCTGTCGTAATATAATAGATACTGTAGATCTAGCTGGTCTGTCATAATAAAATAGAGACATTAGATCTAGCTGGTCTGTCATAATATAATAGAGACAGTAGATCTAGCTGGCCTGTCGTAATATAATAGATTCTGTAGATCTAGCTGGTCTGTCATAATAAAATAGAGACATTAGATCTAGCTGGTCTGTCATAATATAATAGAGACAGTATATCTAGCTGGTCTGTCATAATGTAATAGAGACAGTAGATCTAGCTGGCCTGTCATAATATAATAGATACTGTAGATCTAGCTGGTCTGTCATAATAAAATAGAGACATTAGATCTAGCTGGTCTGTCATAATATAATAGAGACAGTATATCTAGCTGGTCTGTCATAATGTAATAGAGACATTAGATCTAGCTGGTCTGTCATAATATAATAGAGACATTAGATCTAGCTGGTCTGTCATAATATAATAGAGGCAGTAGATCTAGCTGGTCTGTCATTATATAATAGATACTGTAGATCTAGCTGGTCTGTCATAATATAATAGAGACATTAGATCTAGCTGGTCTGCCATAATGTAATAGAGACATTAGATCTAGCTGGTCTGTCATAATATAATAGAGACAATATATCTAGCTGGTCTGTCATAATATAATAGAGACAGTAGATCTTGCTGGTCTGTCATAATATAATAGAGACATTAGATCTAGCTGGTCTGTCATAATATAATAGAGACAGTATATCTAGCTGGTCTGTCATAATATAATAGAGACAGTAGATCTAGCTGGTCTGTCATAATATAATAGATACATTAGATCTAGCTGGTCTGTCATAATATAATAGAGACAGTAGATCTAGCTGGTCTGTCATAATTTAATAGAGACATTAGATCTAGCTGGTCTGTCATAATGTAATAGAGACATTAGATCTAGCTGGTCTGTCATAATATAATAGAGACAGTATATCTAGCTGGTCTGTCATAATATAATAGAGACAGTAGATCTAGCTGGTCTGTCATAATATAATAGAGACATTAGATCTTGCTGGTCTGTCATAATATAATAGAGACAGTAGATCTAGCTGGTCTGTCATAATATAATAGAGACAGTAGATCTAGCTGGTCTGTCATAATATAATAGAGACATTAGATCTAGCTGGTCTGTCATAATATAATAGAGACATTAGATCTAGCTGGTCTGTCATAATATAATAGAGACAGTATATCTAGCTGGTCTGTCATAATATAATAGAGACATTAGATCTAGCTGGTCTGTCATAATATAATAGAGACATTAGATCTAGCTGGTCTGTCATAATATAATAGAGACATTAGATCTAGCTGGTCTGTCATAATATAATAGAGGCAGTAGATCTAGCTGGTCTGTCATAATATAATAGAGACAGTAGATCTAGCTGGTCTGTCATAATACAATAGAGACATTAGATCTAGCTGGTCTGTCATAATGTAATAGAGACATTAGATCTAGCTGGTCTGTCATAATATAATAGAGACAGTAGATCTAGCTGGTCTGTCATAATATAATAGAGACATTAGATCTAGCTGGTCTGTCATAATATAATAGAGACAGTAGATCTAGCTGGTCTGTCATAATATAATAGAGACATTAGATCTAGCTGGTCTGTCATAATATAATAGAGGCAGTAGATCTAGCTGGTCTGTCATTATATAATAGAGACAGTAGATCTAGCTGGTCTGTCATAATATAATAGAGACAGTAGATCTAGCTGGTCTGTCATAATATAATAGAGACATTAGATCTAGCTGGTCTGCCATAATGTAATAGAGACATTAGATCTAGCTGGTCTGTCATAATATAATAGAGACATTAGATCTAGCTGGTCTGTCATAATATAATAGAGACATTAGATCTAGCTGGTCTGTCATAATGTAATAGAGACATTAGATCTAGCTGGTCTGTCATAATATAATAGAGGCAGTAGATCTAGCTGGTCTGTCATTATATAATAGAGACAGTAGATCTAGCTGGTCTGTCATAATATAATAGAGACATTAGATCTAGCTGGTCTGCCATAATGTAATAGAGACATTAGATCTAGCTGGTCTGTCATAATATAATAGAGACAGTATATCTAGCTGGTCTGTCATAATATAATAGAGACAGTAGATCTTGCTGGTCTGTCATAATATAATAGAGACAGTAGATCTAGCTGGTCTGTCATAATATAATAGAGACAGTAGATCTAGCTGGTCTGTCATAATATAATAGAGACATTAGATCTAGCTGGTCTGTCATAATATAATAGAGACAGTAGATCTAGCTGGTCTGTCATAATGTAATAGAGACATTAGATCTAGCTGGTCTGTCATAATATAATAGAGACATTAGATCTAGCTGGTCTGTCATAATATAATAGAGACATTAGATCTAGCTGGTCTGTCATAATATAATAGAGACAGTAGATCTAGCTGGTCTGTCATAATATAATAGAGACATTAGATCTAGCTGGTCTGCCATAATGTAATAGAGACATTAGATCTAGCTGGTCTGTCATAATATAATAGAGACAGTATATCTAGCTGGTCTGTCATAATATAATAGAGACAGTAGATCTAGCTGGTCTGTCATAATATAATAGAGACAGTAGATCTAGCTGGTCTGTCATAATATAATAGAGACAGTAGATCTAGCTGGTCTGTCATAATATAATAGAGGCATTAGATCTAGCTGGTCTGTCATAATATAATAGAGACAGTAGATCTAGCTGGTCTGTCATAATATAATAGAGACAGTAGATCTAGCTGGCCTGTCATAATATAAAAGAGACATTAGATCTAGCTGGTCTGCCATAATGTAATAGAGACATTAGATCTAGCTGGTCTGTCATAATATAATAGAGACAGTAGATCTAGCTGGTCTGTCATAATATAATAGAGACAGTATATCTAGCTGGTCTGTCATAATATAATAGAGACAGTAGATCTAGCTGGCCTGTCATAATATAATAGATACATGTAGATCTAGCTGGTCTGTCATAATATAATAGAGACATTAGATCTAGCTGGTCTGTCATAATGTAATAGAGACATTAGATCTAGCTGGTCTGTCATAATATAATAGAGACAGTATATCTAGCTGGTCTGTCATAATATAATAGAGACAGTAGATCTAGCTGGTCTGTCATAATATAATAGAGACATTAGATCTAGCTGGTCTGTCATAATATAATAGAGACATTAGATCTAGCTGGTCTGTCCATAATGTAATAGAGACATTAGATCTAGCTGGTCTGTCATAATGTAATAGAGACATTAGATCTAGCTGGTCTGTCATAATATAATAGAGACAGTAGATCTAGCTGGTCTGTCATAATATAATAGAGACAGTATATCTAGCTGGTCTGTCATAACATAATAGAGACAGTAGATCTAGCTGGCCTGTCATAATATAATAGAGACAGTAGATCTAGCTGGTCTGTCATAATATAATAGAGACAGTATATCTAGCTGGTCTGTCATAATATAATAGAGACATTAGATCTAGCTGGTCTGTCATAATATAATAGAGACAGTATATCTAGCTGGTCTGTCATAATATAATAGAGACAGTAGATCTTGCTGGTCTGTCATAATATAATAGAGACATTAGATCTAGCTGGTCTGTCATAATATAATAGAGACAGTAGATCTAGCTGGCCTGTCATAATATAATAGAGACATTAGATCTAGCTGGTCTGTCATAATGTAATAGAGACATTAGATCTAGCTGGTCTGTCATAATATAATAGAGACAGTATATCTAGCTGGTCTGTCATAATATAATAGAGACAGTAGATCTTGCTGGTCTGTCATAATATAATAGAGACATTAGATCTAGCTGGTCTGTCATAATATAATAGAGACAGTAGATCTAGCTGGTCTGTCATACTATAATAGAGACAGTAGATCTAGCTGGTCTGTCATAATATAATAGAGACAGTAGATCTAGCTGGTCTGTCATAATATAATAGAGACAGTAGATCTAGCTGGCCTGTAATAATATAATAGAGACATTAGATCTAGCTGGTCTGCCATAATGTAATAGAGACAGTATATCTAGCTGGTCTGTCATAATATAATAGAGACAGTAGATCTAGCTGGCCTGTCATAATATAATAGAGACATTAGATCTAGCTGGTCTGCCATAATGTAATAGAGACATTAGATCTAGCTGGTCTGTCATAATATAATAGAGGCAGTAGATCTAGCTGGTCTGTCATAATATAATAGAGACAGTAGATCTAGCTGGTCTGTCATAATATAATAGAGACAGTAGATCTTGCTGGTCTGTCATAATATAATAGAGACATTAGATCTAGCTGGTCTGTCATAATATAATAGAGACAGTAGATCTAGCTGGTCTGTCATAATATAATAGAGACAGTAGATCTAGCTGGTCTGTCATAATATAATAGAGACAGTATATCTAGCTGGTCTGTCATAATATAATAGAGACAGTAGATCTAGCTGGCCTGTAATAATATAAAAGAGAAATTAGATCTAGCTGGTCTGCCATAATGTAATAGAGACAGTATATCTAGCTGGTCTGTCATAATATAATAGAGACAGTAGATCTAGCTGGCCTGTCATAATATAATAGAGACATTAGATCTAGCTGGTCTGTCATAATATAATAGAGACATTAGATCTAGCTGGTCTGTCATAATATAATAGAGGCAGTAGATCTAGCTAGTCTGTCATTATATAATAGAGACAGTAGATCTAGCTGGTCTGTCATAATATAATAGAGACATTAGATCTAGATGGTCTGCCATAATGTAATAGAGACATTAGATCTAGCTGGTCTGTCATAATATAATAGAGACAGTATATCTAGCTGGTCTGTCATAATATAATAGAGACAGTAGATCTAGCTGGTCTGTCATAATATAATAGAGACAGTATATCTAGCTGGTCTGTCATAATATAATAGAGACAGTAGATCTAGCTGGTCTGTCATAATATTATAGAGAAATTAGATCTAGCTGGTCTGTCATAATATAATATAGGCAGTAGATCTAGCTGGTCTGTCATAATGTAATAGAGACATTAGATCTAGCTGGTCTGTCATAATATAATAGAGACATTAGATCTAGCTGGTATGTCATAATATAATAGAGACAGTAGATCTAGCTGGTCTGTCATAATATAATAGAGACAGTAGATCTAGCTGGTCTGTCATAATATAATAGAGACATTAGATCTAGCTGGTCTGTCATAATATAATAGAGACATTAGATCTAGCTGGTATGTCATAATATAATAGATACAGTAGATCTAGCTGGTCTGTCATAATATAATAGAGACATTAGATCTAGCTGGTCTGTCATAATATAATAGAGACAGTAGATCTAGCTGGTCTGTCATAATATAATAGAGACAGTAGATCTAGCTGGTCTGTCATAATATAATAGAGACATTAGATCTAGATGGTCTGCCATAATGTAATAGAGACATTAGATCTAGCTGGTCTGTCATAATATAATAGAGACAGTATATCTAGCTGGTCTGTCATAATATAATAGAGACAGTAGATCTTGCTGGTCTGTCATAATATAATAGAGACATTAGATCTAGCTGGTCTTTCATAATGTAATAGAGACATTAGATCTAGCTGGTCTGTCATAATGTAATAGAGACATTTGATCTAGCTGGTCTGTCATAATATAATAGAGACAGTAGATCTAGCTGGTCTGTCATAATATAATAGATACAGTAGATCTAGCTGGTCTGTCATAATATAATAGAGACATTAGATCTAGCTGGTCTGTCATTATATAATAGAGGCAGTAGATCTAGCTGGTCTGTCATTATATAATAGAGACAGTAGATCTAGCTGGTCTGTCATAATATAATAGAGACATTAGATCTAGCTGGTCTGTCATAATATAATAGAGACAGTAGATCTAGCTGGTCTGTCATAATGTAATAGAGACATTAGATCTAGCTGGTCTGTCATAATGTAATAGAGACATTAGATCTAGCTGGTCTGTCATAATATAATAGAGACAGTAGATCTAGCTGGTCTGTCATAATATAATAGAGACAGTAGATCTAGCTGGCCTGTCGTAATATAATAGAGACATTAGATCTAGCTGGTCTGTCATAATATAATAGAGACATTAGATCTAGCTGGTCTGTCATAATATAATAGAGACAGTATATCTAGCTGGTCTGTCATAATGTAATAGAGACATTAGATCTAGCTGGTCTGTCATAATATAATAGAGACATTAGATCTAGCTGGTCTGTCATAATATAATAGAGACATTAGATCTAGCTGGTCTGTCATAATATAATAGAGACATTAGATCTAGCTGGTCTGTCATAATATAATAGAGACATTAGATCTAGCTGGTCTGTCATAATATCATAGAGACATTAGATCTAGCTGGTCTGTCATAATATAATAGAGACAGTAGATCTAGCTGGTCTGTCATAATATAATAGAGACATTAGATCTAGCTGGTCTGTCATAATATAATAGAGACATTAGATCTAGCTGGTCTGTCATAATGTAATAGAGACATTAGATCTAGCTGGTCTGTCATAATATAATAGAGACAGTAGATCTAGCTGGTCTGTCATAATGTAATAGAGACAGTAGATCTAGCTGGTCTGTCATAATATAATAGAGACATTAGATCTAGCTGGTCTGTCATAATATAATAGAGACAGTATATCTAACTGGTCTGTCATAATATAATAGACACAGTATATCTAACTGGTCTGTCATTATATAATAGAGACAGTAGATCTAGCTGGTCTGTCATAATATAATAGATAAATTAGATCTAGCTGGTCTGTCATATTATAATAGAGACAGTAGATCTAGCTGGCCTGTCATAATATAAAAGAGACATTAGATCTAGCTGGTCTGCCATAATGTAATAGAGACATTAGATCTAGCTGGTCTGTCATAATATAATAGAGACAGTATATCTAGCTGGTCTGTCATAATATAATAGAGACAGTAGATCTTGCTGGTCTGTCATAATATAATAGAGACATTAGATCTTGCTGGTCTGTCATAATATAATAGAGACAGTAGATCTAGCTGGTCTGTCATAATATAATAGAGACAGTAGATCTAGCTGGTCTGTCATAATATAATAGAGACATTAGATCTAGCTGGTCTGTCATAATATAATAGAGACAGTAGATCTAGCTGGTCTGTCATAATATAATAGAGACAGTAGATCTAGCTGGTCTGTCATAATATAATAGAGACATTAGATCTAGCTGGTCTGTCATAATATAATAGAGACAGTAGATCTAGCTGGTCTGTCATAATATAATAGAGACATTAGATCTAGCTGGTCTGTCATTATATAATAGAGGCAGTAGATCTAGCTGGTCTGTCATAATATAATAGAGACAGTAGATCTAGCTGGTCTGTCATAATATAATAGAGACATTAGATCTAGCTGGTCTGTCATAATGTAATAGAGACATTAGATCTAGCTGGTCTGTCATAATATAATAGAGACATTAGATCTAGCTGGTCTGTCATAATATAATAGAGACAGTAGATCTAGCTGGTCTGTCATAATATAATAGAGACAGTAGATCTAGCTGGTCTGTCATAATATAAAAGAGACATTAGATCTAGCTGGTCTGTCATAATGTAATAGAGACATTAGATCTAGCTGGTCTGTCATAATATAATAGAGACAGTAGATCTAGCTGGTCTGTCATAATATAATAGAGACATTAGATCTAGCTGGTCTGCCATAATGTAATAGAGACATTAGATCTAGCTGGTCTGTCATAATATAATAGAGACAGTAGATCTAGCTGGTCTGTCATTATATAATAGAGACAGTAGATCTAGCTGGTCTGTCATAATATAATAGAGACATTAGATCTAGATGGTCTGCCATAATGTAATAGAGACATTAGATCTAGCTGGTCTGTCATAATATAATAGAGACAGTAGATCTAGCTGGTCTGTCATAATATAATAGAGACAGTAGATCTAGCTGGTCTGTCATAATATAATAGCGACAGTATATCTAGCTGGTCTGTCATAATATAATAGAGACATTAGATCTAGCTGGTCTGTCATAATATAATAGAGACATTAGATCTAGCTGGTCTGTCATAATATAATAGAGACATTAGATCTAACTGGTCTGTCATAATGTAATAGAGACATTAGATCTAGCTGGTCTGTCATAATATAATAGAGACATTAGATCTAGCTGGTCTGTCATAATAAAATAGAGACATTAGATCTAGCTGGTCTGTCATAATATAATAGAGACAGTAGATCTAGCTGGTCTGTCATAATATAATAGAGACAGTAGATCTAGCTGGTCTGTCATAATATAAAAGAGACATTAGATCTAGCTGGTCTGTCATAATGTAATAGAGACATTAGATCTAGCTGGTCTGTCATAATATAATAGAGACATTAGATCTAGCTGGTCTGTCATAATATAATAGAGACATTAGATCTAGCTGGTCTGCCATAATGTAATAGAGACATTAGATCTAGCTGGTCTGTCATAATATAATAGAGACATTAGATCTAGCTAGTCTGTCATTATATAATAGAGACATTAGATCTAGCTGGTCTGTCATAATGTAATAGAGACATTAGATCTAGCTGGTCTGTCATTATATAATAGAGACATTAGATCTAGCTGGTCTGTCATAATGTAATAGAGACATTAGATCTAGCTGGTCTGTCATAATATAATAGAGACATTAGATCTAGCTGGTCTGTCATAATATAATAGAGACATTAGATCTAGCTGGTCTGTCATTATATAATAGAGACATTAGATCTAGCTGGTCTGTCATAATGTAATAGAGACATTAGATCTAGCTGGTCTGTCATTATATAATAGAGACATTAGATCTAGCTGGTCTGTCATAATATAATAGAGACATTAGATCTAGCTGGTCTGTCATAATATAATAGAGACATTAGATCTAGCTGGTCTGTCATTATATAATAGAGACATTAGATCTAGCTGGTCTGTCATAATGTAATAGAGACATTAGATCTAGCTGGTCTGTCATTATATAATAGAGACATTAGATCTAGCTGGTCTGTCATAATATAATAGAGACATTAGATCTAGCTGGTCTGTCATTATATAATAGAGACATTAGATCTAGCTGGTCTGTCATAATATAATAGAGACATTAGATCTAGCTGGTCTGTCATTATATAATAGAGACATTAGATCTAGCTGGTCTGTCATAATATAATAGAGACATTAGATCTAGCTGGTCTGTCATAATATAATAGAGACATTAGATCTAGCTGGTCTGTCATAATGTAATAGAGACATTAGATCTAGCTGGTCTGTCATAATATAATAGAGACATTAGATCTAGCTGGTCTGTCATAATATAATAGAGACATTAGATCTAGCTGGTCTGTCATAATGTAATAGAGACATTAGATCTAGCTGGTCTGTCATAATATAATAGAGACATTAGATCTAGCTGGTCTGTCATTATATAATAGAGACATTAGATCTAGCTGGTCTGTCATAATGTAATAGAGACATTAGATCTAGCTGGTCTGTCATAATATAATAGAGACATTAGATCTAGCTGGTCTGTCATAATATAATAGAGACATTAGATCTAGCTGGTCTGTCATAATATAATAGAGACATTAGATCTAGCTGGTCTGTCATAATATAATAGAGACATTAGATCTAGCTGGTCTGTCATAATATAATAGAGACATTAGATCTAGCTGGTCTGTCATAATATAATAGAGACATTAGATCTAGCTGGTCTGTCATAATGTAATAGAGACATTAGATCTAGCTGGTCTGTCATAATATAATAGAGACATTAGATCTAGCTGGTCTGTCATAATGTAATAGAGACATTAGATCTAGCTGGTCTGTCATAATATAATAGAGACATTAGATCTAGCTGGTCTGTCATAATATAATAGAGACATTAGATCTAGCTGGTCTGTCATAATGTAATAGAGACATTAGATCTAGCTGGTCTGTCATAATGTAATAGAGACATTAGATCTAGCTGGTCTGTCATAATGTAATAGAGACATTAGATCTAGCTGGTCTGTCATAATATAATAGAGACATTAGATCTAGCTGGTCTGTCATAATGTAATAGAGACATTAGATCTAGCTGGTCTGTCATTATATAATAGAGACATTAGATCTAGCTGGTCTGTCATAATGTAATAGAGACATTAGATCTAGCTGGTCTGTCATAATATAATAGAGACATTAGATCTAGCTGGTCTGTCATAATGTAATAGAGACATTAGATCTAGCTGGTCTGTCATAATATAATAGAGACATTAGATCTAGCTGGTCTGTCATTATATAATAGAGACATTAGATCTAGCTGGTCTGTCATAATGTAATAGAGACATTAGATCTAGCTGGTCTGTCATAATATAATAGAGACATTAGATCTAGCTGGTCTGTCATAATATAATAGAGACATTAGATCTAGCTGGTCTGTCATAATATAATAGAGACATTAGATCTAGCTGGTCTGTCATAATATAATAGAGACATTAGATCTAGCTGGTCTGTCATAATATAATAGAGACATTAGATCTAGCTGGTCTGTCATAATATAATAGAGACATTAGATCTAGCTGGTCTGTCATTATATAATAGAGACATTAGATCTAGCTGGTCTGTCATAATATAATAGAGACATTAGATCTAGCTGGTCTGTCATAATGTAATAGAGACATTAGATCTAGCTGGTCTGTCATAATATAATAGAGACATTAGATCTAGCTGGTCTGTCATAATATAATAGAGACATTAGATCTAGCTGGTCTGTCATAATATAATAGAGACATTAGATCTAGCTGGTCTGTCATAATATAATAGAGACATTAGATCTAGCTGGTCTGTCATTATATAATAGAGACATTAGATCTAGCTGGTCTGTCATAATATAATAGAGACATTAGATCTAGCTGGTCTGTCATAATATAATAGAGACATTAGATCTAGCTGGTCTGTCATAATATAATAGAGACATTAGATCTAGCTGGTCTGTCATAATGTAATAGAGACATTAGATCTAGCTGGTCTGTCATAATATAATAGAGACATTAGATCTAGCTGGTCTGTCATAATGTAATAGAGACATTAGATCTAGCTGGTCTGTCATAATATAATAGAGACATTAGATCTAGCTGGTCTGTCATAATATAATAGAGACATTAGATCTAGCTGGTCTGTCATAATGTAATAGAGACATTAGATCTAGCTGGTCTGTCATTATATAATAGAGACATTAGATCTAGCTGGTCTGTCATAATATAATAGAGACATTAGATCTAGCTGGTCTGTCATAATATAATAGAGACATTAGATCTAGCTGGTCTGTCATAATATAATAGAGACATTAGATCTAGCTGGTCTGTCATAATATAATAGAGACATTAGATCTAGCTGGTCTGTCATAATATAATAGAGACATTAGATCTAGCTGGTCTGTCATAATGTAATAGAGACATTAGATCTAGCTGGTCTGTCATTATATAATAGAGACATTAGATCTAGCTGGTCTGTCATTATATAATAGAGACATTAGATCTAGCTGGTCTGTCATTATATAATAGAGACATTAGATCTAGCTGGTCTGTCATAATGTAATAGAGACATTAGATCTAGCTGGTCTGTCATTATATAATAGAGACATTAGATCTAGCTGGTCTGTCATAATGTAATAGAGACATTAGATCTAGCTGGTCTGTCATTATATAATAGAGACATTAGATCTAGCTGGTCTGTCATAATATAATAGAGACATTAGATCTAGCTGGTCTGTCATTATATAATAGAGACATTAGATCTAGCTGGTCTGTCATAATGTAATAGAGACATTAGATCTAGCTGGTCTGTCATAATGTAATAGAGACATTAGATCTAGCTGGTCTGTCATTATATAATAGAGACATTAGATCTAGCTGGTCTGTCATTATATAATAGAGACATTAGATCTAGCTGGTCTGTCATAATGTAATAGAGACATTAGATCTAGCTGGTCTGTCATATATATAATAGAGACATTAGATCTAGCTGGTCTGTCATTATATAATAGAGACATTAGATCTAGCTGGTCTGTCATAATATAATAGAGACATTAGATCTAGCTGGTCTGTCATAATATAATAGAGACATTAGATCTAGCTGGTCTGTCATAATGTAATAGAGACATTAGATCTAGCTGGTCTGTCATAATATAATAGAGACATTAGATCTAGCTGGTCTGTCATAATATAATAGAGACATTAGATCTAGCTGGTCTGTCATAATATAATAGAGACATTAGATCTAGCTGGTCTGTCATAATGTAATAGAGACATTAGATCTAGCTGGTCTGTCATTATATAATAGAGACATTAGATCTAGCTGGTCTGTCATAATGTAATAGAGACATTAGATCTAGCTGGTCTGTCATAATATAATAGAGACATTAGATCTAGCTGGTCTGTCATAATGTAATAGAGACATTAGATCTAGCTGGTCTGTCATTATATAATAGAGACATTAGATCTAGCTGGTCTGTCATAATATAATAGAGACATTAGATCTAGCTGGTCTGTCATAATATAATAGAGACATTAGATCTAGCTGGTCTGTCATAATATAATAGAGACATTAGATCTAGCTGGTCTGTCATAATAGAGTAGATCTAGCTGGTCTGTCATAATATAATAGAGACATTAGATCTAGCTGGTCTGTCATAATGTAATAGAGACATTAGATCTAGCTGGTCTGTCATAATGTAATAGAGACATTAGATCTAGCTGGTCTGTCATTATATAATAGAGACATTAGATCTAGCTGGTCTGTCATAATGTAATAGAGACATTAGATCTAGCTGGTCTGTCATAATGTAATAGAGACAGTAGATCTAGCTGGTCTGTCATTATATAATAGAGACATTAGATCTAGCTGGTCTGTCATAATGTAATAGAGACATTAGATCTAGCTGGTCTGTCATTATATAATAGAGACATTAGATCTAGCTGGTCTGTCATAATGTAATAGAGACATTAGATCTAGCTGGTCTGTCATTATATAATAGAGACATTAGATCTAGCTGGTCTGTCATAATATAATAGAGACATTAGATCTAGCTGGTCTGTGATAATGTAATAGAGACATTAGATCTAGCTGGTCTGTCATAATATAATAGAGACATTAGATCTAGCTGGTCTGTCATAATGTAATAGAGGCAGTAGATCTAGCTGGTCTGTCATAATATAATAGAGACATTAGATCTAGCTGGTCTGTCATAATGTAATAGAGACATTAGATCTAGCTGGCCTGTCATAATGTAATAGAGACATTAGATCTAGCTGGTCTGTCATAATGTAATAGAGACATTAGATCTAGCTGGTCTGTCATAATGTAATAGAGACAGTAGATCTAGCTGGTCTGTCATAATGTAATAGAGACATTAGATCTAGCTGGTCTGTCATTATATAATAGAGACATTAGATCTAGCTGGTCTGTCATAATGTAATAGAGACATTAGATCTAGCTGGTCTGTCATAATATAATAGAGACATTAGATCTAGCTGGTCTGTCA